>NW_027361746.1:8092500-8237500 GCF_039654945.1 Dendrobates tinctorius | reverse complement strand
AATGAAATAAGTGTACTTTTTTGTTTATTATTGTTTTAAACCCCTTCCCGACATGTGCTGTACATGTACGGTGCTGCGAGAGCTATGTTCCCACAAAGTGCAGTACATTTATGGTGCCGCTATCTCAGGGGCTCACGTTGAGCGCCGCTGCGATCTGGTGTGGCTGTCAGGTCTATGTGAGAGGTGACACCCTGAAGAAACACCCACGATTTGTGCTAGCACCAATCGCAGGAGTTTAACCCCTCTGATGCCACTGTCAACAGTGACATCAAGGAGCATCGCACAGGGAGGGAGATCCCTGTGTGCTGATGTAAGGGGGTGTAAAGTTTGATGCAGGTCCCCGCCCCTTTAAGTTTGTAACGGTTGTCTTTAAATGTATTGTATCACGGTCATGTTTATAATGTGGGATATTAATGTACAGTGTATTTATGTTATGCTTGTAGGGAAAGCGTAGTGACTACTTTTGGCCATTAGATGGGGGCATTCTAGTCACGTAGTAGTAGATAGGAGTCCATATAGTAAATAGTTAAGATAGGAGGGGCTCGCTGCCGGGTAAGCAGGAGGATATCCTGAAAGGCAGGCAGACGGGCCAGGGTGCCCTTTCCGTGAGCATGGTCTAAGTACCCAGGGTTAACACCCAAGAAGGTTTGCTCGGACTTAAGTGTCCCAGTATCGCGCAGCAGCCATGCAATGTTTAAGAAAGGAGCCCAGGCATACACAGTGCTAAACCAGGACAATGGCAGTTCACTACGGCTGGGATTCACAGGACCTGAGATTGAAGTAGAACTTGTGGCATCGTGGGGACACAGGTGGCTGCAGAATGTGGCAACCCAACACTTGGGTTGATGCCCTCAGATCTGGGGTGAAATGGCTGAGGGAACACCCGGCTGCAGTGGGCTTGGACTAGGAGGATGCTGTGTCACCGCAGGGAGCAGTATAGGAGGGCTGGTCACTCGCCATGGGGCAACTGTCTCTGGGAACTGATGGACTTGTGTCTGGGGCGAAACAGGCAGTGGTATGTCTAACTGGAGCAGAGCTGACCAGGGAGGATGCAGAGAGACTGTCAGGGACCGTCTGACCCAGGTACGTGCTGTGTAGTCATAAGAGAAGTGCAGGGCAAGTTGAAGACATGTGTGCTGTGCTACCTGCGATAAAAGTTGTACAAGGATGCACTGCGTAAAGAAACTAGTAAAGTCATTGAGTTAAAAGTTGCATTGGACTGTGCCTCAGCTTGTGTGAAATCATCTGGAGAGGGTTCCCTGCAGCAGAGAGGAGACTCTGAAGGAGTTGGACCTGGAGACACAAGTACACTTACTAATGGACACTAATACACTATGTTTATGTGAGGTGAGGCCAGGGTGTGTTGGAGCAGAAGTCTTCAGTCACGGCTACCACCCTGACCCACCCTAACACTTCCATCAGCACAAAGCAATGTGAACACCATAACTCACAAAATTTTAATGTAGCTTCATATTGTCATATTGCACCAAAATTTTTATGATTTTTCTAAACTTTTTACACTTGAAATCTGGATTAAAATATTTGATAAATCAGACCCATAGTGCATAAAAGTTGCACTACCTCCTCTGGTTTTAATATTGGTAGTATGGAGACGTTCCAACACTTTACCTGTAAAGTATCAATACTTTTATCCTTACAGTGTCGTTAATATTGCGGGATAAGTTAGAGCAGAGTCAGAATGATTTCATGTCTGAGCTTGAATCTTCCCTTAGTGCCAAGGTTATTTCGCAGCTGATTTTTTTAAAATATTAGTAGAGTTGAGCGAAATAGGTCGGCCAGATTCATAAGTCGCCGACTTATGGCAAAGTCGGGTTTCGCCGACCGAAACCCGACCACAGCGTGAAGTCGGCCATGCGGTGAATGCTCGGCGACTGCAAGCTTCTTGTTATAACCTTTTAAGTTCAGAGGACAAAAAGAGAGAGTGGCTTTATCCCATTAAAATAGCTCCGCTTGGCAAAGAAAATATGTTTTCAAGTGCAATGAAGTCATCCAGTGTTCTTACTAACAACATGGCAGATAACGGTTTATGTAAAGTCTGAGATGAGCGACTTTGCCTTTTTAAGGGCTCATACTCATTTTCAAGAGACTCGCACGATTCTCGTGCGAGTCTCAGGCATGAAAACCTGACACTGCCGCCGGCACTCAGATTGGAGCGTGCGGCTGCATAGAAATACATGTGGCCGCATGCTCCAGTCCGAGTGCTGGCAGCAGTGCCAGGTTTTCATGCGAGAGACTCGCACGAGAATCGTGCGAGTCTCTCGCAAGTGAGTATGAGCCCTTAAAAAGGCAAAGTCGCTCATCTCTAATTATTAGACTTTACATAAACCGTTATCTGCCATGTTGTTAGTAAGAACGCTGGATGACTTCATTGCACTTGAAAACATATTTTCTTTGACAAGTGGAGCTATTTTAATGGGATAAAAGCCACTCTCTCTTTTTGTCCTCTGAACTTAAAAGGTTATAACAAGAAGCTTGCAGTCGGCGAGCATTCATAGAATCATAGAATCATAGAATCATAGAATCGTAGAGTTGGAAGGGACCTCCTGGGCCATCTGGTCCAACCCCCTGCTCAAAGCAGGATTCTCTAAATCATCCCAGTCAGATGTCTGTCCAGCCTCTGTTTGAAGACTTCCATTGAAGGAGAACTCACCACTTCTCGTGGCAGCTTGTTCCACTCATTGATCACTCTAACTGTCAAAAAGTTTTTTCTAATATCTAATCTGTGTCTCCTCCCATTCAGTTTCATCCCATTGCTTCTAGTCTTTCCTTGTGCAAATGAGAATAAAGTTGATCCTTCTACAATGTGACAGCCCTTTAGATATTTGTAGACAGCTATTAAGTCTCCTCTCAGTCTTCTCTTTTGCAAACTAAACATTCCCAAATCCTGCAACCTTTCCTCATAAGACAGGGTTTGCAGACCGGTCACCATTCTGGTCACTCTTTTCTGAACTTGCTCCAGTTTGTTGATGTCTTTTTTAAAATGTGGTGCCCAAAACTGGACACAATATTCCAGATGAGGTCTGACCAAAGAGGAGTAGAGGGAAATAATGACTTCACGTGATCTAGACTGTATGCTTCTGTTAATACATCCTAGAATTGCATTTGCCTTTTTTGCTGCTGCATCACACTGTTGACTCATATTCAGTCTGTGATCTATTAGTATGCCCAAGTCTGTTCTCCAAGAATTTTCAAAGATTATGGAGAGGGGTTCAGAAATTTCTTCTGCTATCTCCTTCAGTACTCTGGGGTGTAATTCATCTGGACCTGGTGACTTGAATTCATTTAGGTTAGCTAAGTGTTTCCTCACTATCTTTCTGTTTATAGATATCCTGGATTCTTCTATTCCCTTAATAGGACAGTGAAGAACAGTTGATGTTACATTTCCTTTCTGAGAGATAACAGATGCAAAATAGGAATTTAAAAGTTCGGCCTTCTCAACATCCTGTCTTACCATTTCATCATTTTCATCCTGTAAAAATCCTGTAGCATCTTTGACTTTTCTTTTACTTTTGACATATCCCCAAAATCCTTTATTATTGCTTTTGACATCTCTTGCAAGCCTCAATTCATTGTCAGCTTTAGATAATCTGATTTGTGCCCTGCAGGTTCTGCAGACTGCATTATATTCTTCTTTAGATATGCCTCCCTCTTTCCATTTTATAAACATTTTTTTCTTCCTTTTTAGCATGTGCTTAAGTTCTGTGTTCATCCATCCTGGCTTCCTTAAGTGCTTCCTATTCTTCCCTCTTTTTGGAATTGTTAACAATTGTGCTTTGAGAATTTCATTTTTCAAGATTTCCCATCCTTCCTGGACATTTTTGTCTTTAAGGATATCCAGCCATTGGATCCCTCCAATTCTCTTTCTGAATCCCTTAAAATCTGCCTTTCTGAAATCTAACCTTGACGTCTGAGTCTTCACATGTCTTCCTCCTCTAGTTATCCAAAATTCTAAAATAGCATGGTCGCTACCTCCTAGGGTCCCAGCCACTTTTACCTCCTCAACCATTTCCTCCCTGTTTGTAAGGATTAGATCCAAGGTAGCAGTTCCCCTTGTTTTCTCCCCTACCTTTTGGAAGATAAAGTTGTCAGCAAGAGAGGATAAGAATTTCCTTGACCTGTTAGTTTTGCCTGAGAGAGATTCCCAACAAATGTCTGGATAGTTGAAATCTCCCATGACAACTATGTCATATTTTTTGGAGAACTTGGCCATTTGATGCATAAAGAGTTCATCCATATCTTCAGCTTGCACAGGCGGCCTGTAGTAAATGCCTACAATGGTGTCCTTTCCATTGTTCTGTCCATGTATTCTTACCCAAACAGTTTCCACAGTACTCCCAGTCTCTGAAGCTTCAATCTCTGTGCAGATATACGCGTTTCTAACATACAATGCGACACCTCCTCCTCGTTTATCAAGTCTGTTTCTTGAAAATAAGTTGTATCCTTCTAGTCTTGTATTCCAATCATGTGTATTGTCCCACCAAGTTTCAGTGATTCCAATGACATCATATTTCTTTTCCTGTGTTAGTAGTTCCAATTCTCCTTGTTTGTTGCCCATGCTTTGTGCATTAGTATGGAAACATTTTAGTTTGTGATTGGTTTCTCTTTCTCCAATATTTTTATTATTTAGATTCTTTTGTCTATGTTCTTCCTTTCCACTTCTAATAGCAGAGTTCTCAATAGCATTTTTCAGATGTATGGCTTTTTCTGGTCTTTTGCTTCCCTTCCCATGTTGTTCTAGTTTAAAGCTCTCCTTACAAGTGTAGCAAGGCGACTTCCAAATACATGTTTTCCAGTCTTCGTAAGGTGCACCCCATCTCTAGCAAGTAGTCCATCGTAAAAGTAATTCACTCCGTGATCCATAAATCCAAATCGTTGCTGACGGCACCATCGACGTAGCCAGTTGTTCACCTGCAGAATCTTATTCCACCTCCTTGTTCCATGGCCATCCACTGGGAGGATGGAAGAGAAGACCACCTGCGCTCCCAGTTCTTTCACTTTCTTGCCTAAGTCTTCAAAGTCTCTGCAGATGGTTTCCAGGTCGTTTCTTGTGGTGTCATTTGTCCCCACATGTATTAGCAGTAATGGGTAGTCATCTGTAGGTCTGAAGAGTCCTGATATCCTGTCAGACACATCTTTAATTTTTGCATCTGGAAGACAGCACATTTCTCTTGAAGTTATATCCAGTCTGCAGATAGCGGCCTCTGTTCCTCTCAACAGGGAATCCCCCATGACCACCACTCTCCGCTTCTTCTTCACAACATTTTTCTTTCTCCATCCAGGAGGACTCTGAAGGCGTACAAGGTTGCTGTTTGTGGGCAAAGTCTTATCCTGATGTATTTCTTCATCGTTCTCCTGTGTAAGAGCCTGGTACTGGTTACTGAGAAGTATGGGCGCTGACTGCCTCCTGATCCTCCTGCTTCTCTGGGTCACATGTCTCCATTCCTCTGTTTCTTCAGGTGTACTTCGAATTTCTTCTCTTCCTGTAACATGAAGAGATAATTCTGCTCTGTCTAAGAACTCTTCACCTTCCTTAATGGTCTTCAACGTAGCTAACCTCTCTTCGAGATTTTGCAACTTTTCCTCCAACAGGGACACAAGCTTGCATTTGTGGCATGTGAAGTTTGGCTTTTCCACTGGTAAGTCTGTGAACATGTAGCAAGAAATGCAGCTCACCAAATGGCTCCTGGCCTCTTCCATATTGAGATTTCTTAGAAACGATGAAAAATGAGTCCTCTTTTCAGCTGCAACGGCCAAAACCCAGTGATCAAGGAGCTTGCGGAGACTCTTCACTTATCCCAGAAGGCACTGGGAATATGCAAATGATCTCCTCAAGACTCTTCCCCTGGTTTTCCGATGTCCCCTTTTCAGCTGCAATGGCCAAAACCCAGTGATCAAGGAGCTCGCGGAGACTCTTCACTTATCCCAGAAGGCACTGGGAATATGCAAATGATCTCCTCAAGACTCTTCCCCTGGTTTTCCGATGTCCTCTTTTCAGCTGCAACGGCCAAAACCCAGTGATCAAGGCGCTCGCGGAGACTCTTTATCCCAGAAGGCACTGGGAATATGCAAATGATCTCCTCAAGACTCTTCCAGGCTTTTTCCATAAATACTGTGTCATTTCTTGACATCACATAAACTGATGGTTTTCTGCAATAAGAAAAACAACCCAGGATTTTACATCAATAGATCTGTATCTCTTGTATTTCCCATAGTAGTCACAAGACTCACCCATACCAAATTATAATCAACCATTCCGCAGACTTTAATTCATTCTGTAAAAAGATTTGATTTGGATAAAAAAAGTTAAGTTTTTGCTTACAGAAATGAAAATCTTGCTGCTATGGGCTTGAGTAGGATACTTCAATGCAACACATACTTGATTGAGACAGCTAAGCAAATTTAACCTTTTTTTTTGTAGATCATAGATTGGGCCCATTTGTTGTTTTTATTTTTTTAGAAATTGCTTCACGTAATAGCTGTAAATGCGAGTTCTAGCTCCTATAGTGTTGGCAGAATGCTGACGAGGATCAAAAAGAATGGATGGCATGTTATAGATTATTAGAACTGGGACACTTTTTAGACGTTTTAAAGTGATATGTAGAACAGTTGTTTTAACTGGCTGCGAATGGTGAGGGAAACAAGTTCATACTTTTTCGAAAGTTTTGTGTGAAATGACAGCTGGATTTTAAGATTCTAGATTTGAATAGCGGTTCTGTTTCAGGACCACTACCATCACATATCACTAAGAACCTGTTGATTACTGTTGAAAATGAATTTTGAGACCAAAAAGGCATAGAATAGACTTTTATAAATGACAGGGGATTTATGGAGGCGTCTTGAAGACTACAAGGGTTTAGCTATCATAAAATGTGCTATCCCACCCGCGCCATAAGGAAACGTTCACATGTTGAGTGTTTGGTGCGTTTTTTACTTCAGGATTTGTAAGTCAAAATCAAGAGTGGGTGATAAATGCAGAAGTGGTGACGTGTTTTTATTATACTTTTCCTCTGATTGTTCCTCTCCTGGTTTTGGCTTACAAATACTGATGGAAATTACTTATCAGATACTGTGAACGTGGCCTAATCATGGGAGTAGGACCTATGTAATGTTCTATCATAAGACCTCTTTTTGCCATTGCCCATGTGGCCTAAAGACTATTCTCCAGCTATCATTGCGTTCATGGAGGCTTGGACTGGCCCACAGGAGTACTGGAGAATAC
This sequence comes from Dendrobates tinctorius, assembly GCF_039654945.1. Lineage (NCBI taxonomy): Eukaryota > Metazoa > Chordata > Amphibia > Anura > Dendrobatidae > Dendrobates > Dendrobates tinctorius. Next base: position 8,230,260 of record NW_027361746.1, on the reverse strand, counting down.
TCCAGTGGGCCCCTGTGCCAGAGTGGGCCACCACCTTCCCATATAAGCAGTACTTGGCACAATATACTTGCAATCACTATGTACAGACAAAGGCGGCATCATTTACCAATCTGCCCAGTTCATTGCTATATAAATTTATGATTTTGAATAATGTAACATTTGTATATACAGTAGGTGAAAAGTTGGGCCATGGAGTTGGTTCCTGGTGGGCCCTTGGAACCCCAATCTGACACCTTCAGCCTCAATCGCCATCTTTCTATCCACCATGATAGTCTTTAAAACTTGTGTTGTGAGGTTAATAAAACACCTTCATTGAGGAACGTCGCATTGGTCCTACTACCAGGATTATGGTCTGGGGTGTCATAATAGACAGCAGCCGGCGCAATCTAGTCTTCATTCCAGGTAAACTAACAGCTCGTTGTTACATTGAGTTGGTCGTGGAAACAGTGGTATGAACATTTCTCCATAGTGCCCACGGTGACGTTTTTCAGCACAACAATGCCAGGCAGCACATTGATGGAGCTTATATGAGAAGCCTGTGTGTCCTAAACTTGCTTCTATGGTCTCCATTAGCTTTTTTTTCATCGAGCACATCTGGGATGTCATTGCTAGGCATTTGCAAAAAGAGCTGCCATCAGCGGATCTTGATGATTTGCTCAAGTACATTCAGTTCAGCAGAACACTCCTCAGACAACCATTAATATAACAGACAAAGCTGTAAGTGTGGGAATTTCTGCACGTGGCTCATACTCCCTACTGAACAAGGGGAGATGTTTTCAAACTTGTCTTTCTAATTTTTCATCATTTGCATATCATTAACATGTCTAGCCATCCTGTGATTTTCACAATTTCATGACTTTTCTTTCTTGGTGCAATAATTTCAGTGTTGAGGACAGAGTGTACTTACCCAATTCCAATAGATGGGAATATCTATGTTTATTGGACTATGTGAGTTGTGAAAAATCAGTAATTGAAGTTGAGATGCCCATGTGGAATAACATTTATGAAAACTCTGTGGTGGCACCTTTTTTGTGCCAGTAACCATGTGTATATAATCCAGGGCTACAATACTCAACTTTGTTGTTCGAGTGTCAAGATCCAGTAAGCTTCTTGGACTATTAATAGTTAACCCAATCCCCTCCAAACATAGGCAGTTGACTCTTTCAATACCATATCCAATTAGTTTGTTAGTATCTCTCTGGTGTTGTTCAAGAACATGACATGATGCACCATAGAGAGACCACTTTGTGGGTACAGGTGGTGGTATTGCTGTAGCTTGAGGAGACACCAGATGGAAATTTTGTGTTATCTGTTATTGTGGATAACGGTCCTAATGGGTCAATTAGAATTCCCTTTATACTGCTAATGTAGGCAATTTTGAATGTTTACCTGAGACTAAATGGAATTGGGATGTTGTTTCAGTCCAAAATAGGCCAAGTCCATCGTAGAGTGAAAATTGATGTATGACAAGACTCATAGGCCATACATACCCACAGTTTAGAGTCTATACAGAGCATAATATCTAAGATTCTTGCATGGGCGGACACCAGATAGCATTTTCGGCAGTCCGGCAAACCTATACCTCCAAAATCCTTTGGAAGCATCAAAACAGTACTACAAATTCTTGGGCGTCCCATCGTCAAAACAAATTGACTGAATTTACGTTGGACCCTCATCCAGAGGGAAGATGGGATATATATCAGGATAGTTTGTAGTAAATACAAAAGTCTAGGCAATACAGTCATTTTGAAGATGTTAGCCCAGCCAAACTAGGAGATCTCTCCACGGTTCCAGGAATTAAGATCCTCTTCCAATCTGGACAAAAATCGACCAAAGTTCAAGTCAAACAATTCTGATAAATCTGCCGAAATAATGGTGCCCAAATAGTTAATATGATTATTTGAGTGCCATTTAAATGAAAAATTAGTTTTCAGAACATTCACCATTTGCAAGGGTAGGGAAATATTTAAGACTTCAGATTTTTCAAGATTGATCTTAAAATTGGACCAACTACTAAAACGTGCCAGCTCAGACATCAAGAAAGGAAGCGAGGTATGAGGATCAGTTACAGTAAATAAACTAGCAGGTCATCAGCATATGTAGAACACTTATACTCTGAACCCGCTATTTTGATTCCCTGTGTTTCAGGATTGGCACGTATGGCCTCCATAAGATGCTCCATTATCAGGATATACAACATTGGGGAAAGGGAGCAACTTTGTCGAGTACCATTCTTTATAATAAAGTGGGCCGAAAGGGAGTTGTTAATTTTTAGCTGGGCTAAGGAGGAGTGGTAGAGGGCTAAGATTTTTGAAGTAAATACAGGACCCAAACCGATGTAGCTCAGGGTTTGAGAGAGAAGAAGACCATGAGATCCTAGCGAACGCCTTTTCAGCATCAAGCGATAGCATCATTAAAGTTTTTTTTTGAGTGCGTGCATGATTAATAATATCTATGGTTTTCAAAGTGTTATCTCGTGCCTCTCTTCCTGGAACAAAACCTACCTGGTCTGGGTGTATTAAGTGAGGGAGGTGGGATGTAAGTCTATTGGCCAAAAGCTTGGCATATAATTTTAAATCTACATTTAATAAAGATATAGGCCTATAGCTACTACATGCGCTGGGGTCTTTCCCTGGTTTGGGAATGACTGCAACATGTGCCATTGTGGAATGGGGAGGAAAGAAAGAAGACTCTGATGTGGAATTAAATGATTGTAATATTAACGGAGACAATTGTTCAAAAAATACTTTATAGAATTCTACTGTGAAACCATCTGACCCTGGACTTTTATTGTTAGGGATATCTCGATCTTCTAGTTCTTGATGTGAAAAAGGATTTTCCAGGAATTTTACTGTTTCATCTTCCAATTTTTTGGAGATGGTTGATGAATTAATATCAATTCCTGTGTGTAGGGCAGATGTAGGTAAGTTATATAGCTTTGAATAATATGAATGGAAGACAGCTGCAATTTCAGGTGTGGTATGAACCAATCTATCTTGAGTATTTTTAATACAGGGAATATTTGTTTGGGTCTTTTTAGCATTAAGGGCTTTAGCTAACATTCTTACAGGTTCGTTACCAAACTCGTAGAACCTACTCTGACCTAACTGAAATAAACGTTTACATGAAGATTCGAGAAATTTTTTAGCTTCTAATCTTGCTTTGAGAAGATATCTGAGGGTTGGAGTGGAGAGCACCTTTTTATGAATTATCTCCAGATCAGTGACTCTCTGTAAGGTTAGTTTGATTGCCTGACCTCTGTCTTTTTTATTCGGGACCCATGTTTGATAAATACCCTTCTAAGTACACACTTGATGGCTTCCCTTTTAATTGTGTGCTGTATCATCATTTCCATGGTCAACAATAAAGTTAGGTATGGAGGCTCGTATGTCCGAGGCACATAATGTATCTAATAATGACTCATTGAGATGCCAAGACCCTGATGTTTTGGTAAGGGATGGTACTTTTAGTGAGCAATATACAGGGGCATGATCTGACCAAAGTATGTTACCAATACTATAATCTGAAAGCCAAGGTAAGGCATTTTGTTGGAGGAGGGTATAGTCTAATCTACTATAAGAATCATGCGGATGTGAGTAAAAACTATAATCCCGATCTGATGGGTGCTGGAGCCTCCAGATGTCATAAAGCTGCATTCGCAAAAAGGCTCTCCTGATATGCTTGATAACCGCATAAGAGAGATGCGATCTACCTTTAGAATTATCTAACACTTAGATCCCCACAAAATATTATGTCACCCTGGATTAAGGGAAGGGAATGATCTACTACATTATCAATGAAATTGGCTTGATCCTGATTAGGGGTATATACATTTATGATTGTAAATAACTGGCCACTGATAACGAACACTTAGATAATATACCTCGCTTCCTTATCCACTACACAGTTGATGACCTGATGCATTAACGATTTGAGAATCCCTATAGCAACTCTTTTGGAGCAAGATTCAGGGTTATGAGCAAAATGCCAAAATGTGTAATATTTGTGTCTATTTGTAGGAGCATGGTTCGTCTTAAAGTGTGTCTCCTGGAAACACACAATATGCACCTTTTTCTTGTGAAAATTATGACGGATTTGAGCACGTTTCTCGTGCATGTTAATTCCTTTCACATTCGTAGAAGCAATATTTAGGTCCGCCATTGATAACCAATATGAGAATCTTCATCTATAGATATATAGATATCATGTAAGATGGACAAGCTGCCTGGTCTTCATAGTCAAAGATGAAGTGCAGGAAAAGTTAGGGAAGAAAAAATCTTAACCAAAGAAATAACAAACATGAGCAGTGGAAAAGCCTCTGCAAAAAAGACTATTTAGGAAACAGTCCAAATCGGGAATGTGCGAGCCCGCCTTGGGCATGTCAGAGGCTCCCACTGTTAGGCGTTGGATTTCTGCGTTTACTCTGCAGGGATCCAGACCCTCACATTCTGCAGTCTCCTGCTATTTATCTACTGCAGAGGAGATTGCAGAAGAGATTGCCTTGCAGCAAATCTCTCCTGAGGCTAAGTCCTTCTGCCCTCCTACTGAGCACGCTCATGGGACGGTCTCCCATTGGAGATCGGGAGTCATGTGCTCAGGTCCTGCTCCAGATCTCATTGGTCCATCTCAGAGATCTGGAGGTTTGCAGAAGGTCCCGGCTGCTATAAAAGGCACGCATGGCTGTTCCGCCATGCGCTAGTATAGACTTGCTTGCTGCTGTGTGTATGAGGACGGATGTATGATTCTGGTGAATGACTCATTATAAAACACCTTCCCTCTGATATTACGTATGTGGTTAGGGACTGAGTTAGGATTAGCGCCAGCGCTCCTCTGCTGCAACATCCACAGCTGCTAGTGTCCGACATTGCGCTTGTGTCATAGCTTTGTTGTTTAGCGGCAGTGTCCACACCGCGCTGCAGTAGCAGCTCTCCTTAGCGTCCGCAGCTGAAACGCTGCACACACGGTAGGTCTAGACGGACGTAGTGCCACCATCTTGGGCTACTCCTGTGACCGGATACCGTGTGTGTATTTACACTGAGTACTGTGACCTCAACAGGCTCAGTCTTTGTATTTGTGTTTATTTAGCATCTCTGTGACTTAACAGAGATTGCTCTGCGCACCTGGGTGACCTTTAACCCTGTGCGCATTACCGCCATATTGCTCCTGCCACCACTTAGCAGTGGTTATATCACCTACTGCACGGTGGACCCCGAGCGGCGAACGCACTTTATTATTATTTTTATTTAGTGCGTTCCGCCGTTCCTAACACCCACCCTATATGGGGGTTACAGAAGCTAACCATCATATATAGCTACTCCTTAAGTCACCTGATGCAAAAAAAGTGAAAATAATAATAGCAATCGGCGATTTAAACCTAACGGTTATAAACAGGTTATGGGCACCATATGTCCAATTAAAACCATCAGAGTTCAAAGGTTTCTTGGAAATGAAAAGAAAAGGGGGTCTTGTATGTTATTTTACCATGGATGATTCAGCCAAGTAGCATTTCTTGAATCCTGATACCCAGAAGGAGGACAGCCACCGGCGCCCCGTTCCAGGAGGTAGGCCTGTACGAAATGAAGAATTGGATGAATGTGGGGAAAGACCACTAGGTGTTCCTTCCTTGCCTCCAGGGCCAGCTTAGTTAAATCCTCAAGTAGGCCAGTAGGCAAGTCAAAGTTGGATAGAAATGTCAGTAGATCTCCAGGTGAGCGCAAATAAAATGACTTTCACCCTCTTTGGACAGACAGAGAGAGGGGGAAACCTCATTAAAAGGGAATCTCTTTTATCCGCAGGTCATCCAGCAAGGGTTTAAGCGCTGAGCATTGTGCCAGGGTATGGTATGAGAGCTCAGCCATAATTCTGATAGATTTGTTTTGGTATGTAAGATTGGCCTTCCTCCTTGCAGCTTGAAGAATGGATTCTTTAATGGCATAGAAATGAACACGACAAATTATGTCACTGGGGCGAGATTCATCCGGGCTTGGAGGGGGCGCAGGGATCTGTGCTCTCTATCAATTTCTATTAGAGTCCCTGGGGGACGTCTGAGGGGAGTCATGCCCCCTTGTAGATCTATGAGAGATACAAGTGCACAATGTTCTTAGAAGCTCTTTGGAGTTACCGGTCACTGATGGCAATTTATCAAGCAATCAAGAGTCGCTTTGTGGGAATTAAAAAATGCTGTTAAATTATAAGTAGTCTTATAATAATAATTTTATTTCTATAGCGTCTTATAAATGTGTTTAGATTTTTTAAAGTGTTAAATAAATATGCTGGTGTGAAAGGAACGAAGTTCAAATCTCTTGCCATAACTGTGTGTTGTGCAGACGTAATCATACTAGCAGACAGGGGCGTAAAGATCGTGATTGCAGAGGTATGACCATTACAGGGCCCGTGTGAGTGGGAGGCCCACCAAAATCAGAGCAAACTTCAATTGGATGTGCATCCTCGGACACACATTCAGCTGAAGTATATTGTGGAGCAGAGACTCATGGGATCCTTTTGCTGTACTACACGATGCCGACTTTTATATGCGTCTTGTCACTTGTGACCCAGATCAATAGAGAATATATAATAACTGACTCAGGTCTAATGTTATAGGGGTTACATGTATTAAGACAATTTTCATCTGCTTAAAATAATTTTGATTGTCATTTTTTCCTTTTATCCCTCCCATTATGCATGTATAGGTTTAGTTTCATAACCTTTGACTTTATACGTTATGTATTGTGAAGAAAAATTAATTTTTCCCAAATAAATAAAAGATATGATGCAGAAATTGCATACATATTACTTTATACATTAAATATCAAAACCTTTATTTCACGTACTAGAAAACCTTTCATTCTTTCAAAACAGCAAAATTAAATAATTCTGTAATAAAAGTCATTTTATTAATATTTAATCATTGTATTTTGACCCTCTCAAAAATATATAAATATCTCAATTTTCTATAGGACTTGCGGGGAAAAAAAAGCTCATTTGCAAACATTGCAATACTTGAAAGACTGTGAAACATGGCATACATATTGCTGAGTAAGCAATTTCTGTTATCTAAAAATGATGCTCTCTGCGGGCTGTTCTGGGGGTCTTTCTATTTTCATCTTCATTTTCCCTTACTCTCAGCAGCTTCTATATAAAGCTCGAAGTCATTGCCGTAGGATGTTGCCTTAAGACAAGACTCTCCATTATGCAACATAAGTCATGAAATGAATAATTTTTTATCAATGAAATGGAATTTTTGCTCTAGAGGCTGACTACGATCAAGGTTTATATATGCATAAGAAAGGTTAAGCTGTGGTCTCCATACAAAGATTAAGTGAGGTTAAAAGAGTTTGATCCAGAAGAAGGCAAAAACATCCTTAGGAAAACCCAATTTTTCATCTTAGTGTAAAAAAAATACTTTGTGCATAAATGCCAGAATCAACAGGTTTACAGAAACCTAGTTACCATCACAAGGCTGGATCACCACAGTAACTTTAGAGATGAACAATTTGATTTGGTGTCTCCATGTCAGTCATCCAGTCCTCCATGATATTGTGGAGCCTAGTAAGCTCCAAAGGTGCCCGGGCTGACGGGTCGAGGATGCCAGGTGTAGAAGTGAAGACCGGCTGCCATGAAGGACCAGATTAGACATCAAACCATGGAAGTGTAAATTGGATTTCTCATCTCTAATTGTACTTAGTTGAGATTAGAGATGAGCAAACTTGTTCGGAAAACGTTCACCAATCTCAAAGTCGGCACAAACCTTGCACATTCGGATTCGTGTTCAGATTCCTGAGCATTTTGCCCAAAATCGGCAAAAACGGTAAATGATCAAGTTTCCACTTAGGTTGTGTGCATATGGCGTCTCTGATCGACGGCAACGTTACTGCTGGTAAGATCGGTACCATCGGTCAGAGTGCTGCAGGATCACGCTGACAGATGTCAGCGTGATCCCACAGCTGTGACTGTGACCCATGGTAGAAAGCTTACCACAGGTCACAGACATTGCCTGATGAGAGACTACTACTCCCATCAGCCTACACCTGCTGTCACTGATAACAGGAGGAGCATGTGGTGGCTAATGGGCATGATCAAAGTAAAGAAAAAAAGTTAAAATAAATATTGAAATAAAACACAGTATATACTCAACTTACATTTAATTCCTGAAGTCCTTGCCTTCAGTAAGAAAAAAAAAATCATATACTCGCCTTAATGCCTAATCCTTGATGCCTATGTCACCTGGAAAAGAGAGAAAATAATAAACTATGATATCCCTCACCTATTCGTCATAATCCATGCTGTCCCACGACAATTCAGATCACTTGTAGATCAGTCACGTCAGCTCATGTGGCTGCTTTATTCAGCAGTGGATGAGACACTGACAGGAGTGTGTAACTCCTGCAGTTCACTGGTGATCTCACTTATGGCATATCTGCATGACAAAGACTCATCAGCTGATGAACTCCAGTGAACTTTCTCACTGTAGCTCAGCGCTACCCACTGCAGGAGTGATTACACCCTGGGTATAGCAGTCATATTAGTGACTGCTCTCAAAGTCATCAGGATCATCGTTAGTCATTATGGATTATCTCTTCGGTTCAGACAGGTGAGGAATATGGTTGATTATTATTTTAATTCATTTGCAAGGGACATACATTGGCTTCAGTGGACTTGGCGATGACATGAGCATGGTTTAAATTAGAGTCAATAAAGGAGTCTGTGTCATTATTTCAAATAAATGACTTTATTCTGAATCTGCATTTTTTATGCAATATCACTATGGGGTTAGTAATGGGGGTGTCTTATAGACGCCTAACCATTACTAACCTCTGTGCTTGATGTCACCATACAATACAAAGGTGACATCAACCCCACAAATATGAACACCATGTGCCACTGACACATGGCAAGTGGGAAAAGCCGGGTAAAGTGACAGAATTGTCTCATCTAATAGATGTGCCTTTTCTGGGGCACCTGTGGGCTGCTATTTTTAGGCTAGGGGCCTAGATCCATGGCCCCTTACCAGCCTGAGAATACCAGCCCCCAGCTGTCAGCTTTAGCTTAGCTAGTTGTAAAAAAAAATAAAAAACAATAATTAATGGTTAATTAATAATTGACCATTGATTAATTATTTGTTTAAAGTGTAATTGAGTCAATTGATTCCACTTTCTAGGTGTCTGCCCCTGATATATATTGAGCTGTTTTGACAGTTTTGGGGACTCCTGAAGGTGCATTTGGTTTTGCCTCCCATTGAATTCAATGGTGTTTGGTTAAATTCAGTGAAAATCAGGAAGTTCGCCGAACATAGTAGAACTGAACCTTATAAGGTTCGCTCATCTCTAGTTGAGATAACTGTGACACTACTTGTAAAAAATCCAACGCTGTTTGACTTCTTGTGTGTCATGGTTAAGGAAAATTGCTGGCCACAGCACAACCACATTCACCCTTTTGTTTCAAAGTAGTATTGGCATAGTGCAATTTTTTCCTCTATGGTGTGTCACAGCCTGTTGCCATGTAGTCCACAACCTATTTTGTTACATAACACTCAAGAAAGGCACCCAAATTCCTCTTGAACTATTTCAATAAAATTAACTATGTTAGTAACTGCTCTTACTGTGAAGAATCCTCTTCACTGTCATGTAGAAATCTTCATTCCTCAAGTTGAGGTACCTTGTTATAGTTACAGTCGTGGGTATAAAACAGATAATTATTGATCTTTGACAATATTTATACTGAGTTGTTAGGACAGCTTAGAGCCTACTTTCTCTAAATAAAATAGTTCTATATACCGTACTTACCACTTGTACAGTAAAGAATCCTTCCACATGATTAAAAACCTTCTTTCCTCTAGTGGTTGCCCCCTTGTTATAGTTACAGTCTGGGGTATGAAACAGATAATTCTGTATAACTCTCAATTTTATTTTTTACTTTTTACACATGATTATTAGGTCACCCCAAGCTTTCTTTTTTTTATAAAAGAAATAACCTCAGCCTTCTAAATCTCCAGTTCTTTGATTAAATTTTTCAGTGTCATTGCCCTTCCACTTAGTAGAAGTATTTCCTTATCATGTACATCTATGCCGCTTTTTGCATATACAATGATATTATTTGCATTGACAGCAGCTGCCTGACACTGATTGCTAAAATATAGCAATGTTCACTATATGACATTTTTTTAAAGCGAACCTGTCACTTGTTTTGGCCGCTATAAGATGTGGCCATTGCCTTTCAGGGCTTATCTACAGTATTCTATAATGCTGTAGATATGCCCCCGATCCGACCTGTAAGATGAGAAAAATACGTTTTATTATACTCACCCGGTCCGGTACGATCTGGAAGAAGGCTCTATTCCGAATCGCGTATTGGGGTGGTTGGAACAATGGTCCTCCAGGCAATCCCTCAGGCATACATGTATTGTACGTTACTGGTCTTTGCTCTGCAACCTTTTTTTCCTATTGTGGCGGTTAGCCTCTAGGGATCTTCTCTGTGCTCCTAGTGTAGACTTACCTTTGGATACACTTCTCATATATACTATCTACACAGGTATACCCTTAAGCACAATGCACTTGCACTTTTGAGCAGACTTTTCCTTATAAATACTTATTTCGCCTGTGGTTCTTTTTACCTGTCTGTTAACCGTGGTTCTACCAATTTGGCTTACCACTGTCATTTCCCTGTTATTCTATATGTTTTTACATCATGTTTTATTGCTGTTTCCATAAAATAAAGTTTTTCACTTTTTAGTACCTTGGTTTATGGGTAGTGCTTTTTTTATGTGATTTTCAGTATTCTATAATGTGGTAGATAAGCCCCCGGTCCGACCTGTAAGATGAGAAAAATAAGTTTTATTATACTCACCCGGGGGGGCGGTCCGGTCCGATGGGTGTCGCAGGTCGGGTCCGGCACCTCCCATCTTCCTGCGACGCCGCCCTCCTGCTTCCTCATCGCTCCCTGGCATCGCAATTCTGTGCAGGCTTACTTATCTGCCCTGTTGAGGGCAGAGCAAAGTACTTCAGTGCGCAGGCGCTGGGCCTCTCTGTCCTTTCCATTGCACCACTTTGCTCTGCCCTCAACAGGGCAGATAAGTGCGCCTGCGCAGAACTGCGATGCCAGGGAGCGATGAAGAAGCAGGAGGGCGGCGTCGCAGGAAGATGGGAGGTGCCGGACCCGACCTGCGACACCCATCGGACCGGACCGCCCCCCCGGGTGAGTATAATAAAACTTATATTTCTTATCTTGCAGGTCAGATCAGGGGCTTATCTACAGCATTAGAGAATGCAGTAGATAAGCCCTGAAAGGCAGTGGCCGCATCTTATATCGGCCAAAACAGCTTTTCTTTTTTTAATTCTTCAATCTCTTAGCAATGTCAGTAATAAATATAAATAAATTAACACAACATAATCTAACACTGAGCCCAGTAATACTCCACTCATAACTTGTGATCCATTGCTAACAACCCCCCATCATTATGAAGCTCGTTATATACACAACTGCACACATTTTGACTCATTCTAAATATTTTTTTTAAAAGATATGAACACCTCTGGAGGAATTTTTACTTTTCTTTATATCCACGTGTTTTTGTCTAAAATTCATTTTGATCAAAAAAGGAGAAAAGAGAACCCAGCATATAAGGCGCACACCCAGAACAATAAAGATATGTAAGTAAACATATATAAATTTTAATTGAAAAAAATGCACACAATAAAAACATTTAAAAGGCAAAACACACCCCCAATTGTCCCAAATGGATCTAACAATAGATGCTAATGGATAGAAACCACCATAAATATGCAACATGCTAGCCTAAATGTATATGATATTACATAAGGCATGACCCACCGACCGAAAATCTGGGCGTCCCCAGAAAGACGATGACACAGACACTTACTCCAAAAGGCCTCAGATAAAGAGAGTGATGTGATAATAAAATCACCCTAGAGAGCAGTCTAGCATGGAGCGTCAGGGGTCAGGCCATCAGGGAAGGTTTTTATTGTGTGCATTTTTTTCTGTCTTTTCAATAAAATTTATATATGTTTACTTACATATCTTTATTGTCCTGGGTGTGCGCCTCATATGCTGGATTCTCTTTTCTCCTTTTTTGATCATTGTCCTTAGCTGTGCATTGTGCAGCACCCCAAATATATATTTTTATAAATTGATTGCTTTTTTGCCCTTTAGGCCGGAGTCACACTGGCGAGGAATACGGGAGAGTGAGAGGCGCTAAAAGCACGCATTAGACACGGACAAATGATTCTCTATGGGGTCCCTCGCACCAGCTGTATATTTCTCCTCAGTATCCTACGCTCCGTGCCACTCGCAGCATGCTGCGATTGTCAGCGTACTACGCCCGTAGTACGCCAATGCAAGTCTATGGGTGCGCAAAAAATACGCACCCGGTGTCTTTTAGCAAAGCCGGCAATTCAGTGCGCTATACAGTAAACTCACACTGACAGTTTTAATAAAGAAATGAAAGAATAGATATAGACACATAGAATACATATATATATATATAAAAATATATATATATATATGCATTCTATGTGTCTATATCTATTCTTTCATTTCTTTATTAAAACTGTCATAGGGCTCCATTATATGTCCATTTTGCAAGCCTGCGAGAAAATCTCGTCATACGGATGCCATACGGATTACATACGGATGCTTACATGCGCAAAATACGCGACCACACCTTGATTACGGATGACATACGGAGCACTATTTAGGGGTCTGTCATCTGTATTACGCATGTAAAATACTGACCGTATTTTGCGCAGGTTAGTGTGACTCCAGCCTCCGTGGTGCTCCCTACCCTCCCCCCTTTTTTCACATAAAATTCATTTTGAAACTAGCTTGGCCCATGCAAAATTTTCGCACACTGGTCGTCGGGGGCGCAGGCAATTTCAGACAAAGCAAGCTGATCATTTAATTAGTTAATAGCCGCAGGTGGATTGAGATTCCACCTGCAGCTGTTCCGGGCACATGTCAGTTATTCAAAACAGCTGACATGTACTGGGAACTATGTTGGCTCAGCGTCGGAGCCACTATCTAGGAGAAAAAAGGAATAGGCCACACTTTGGGGTTCACCCAACATAGGATTTAGCAAAAATGTACATAAATCTTTATTTGGACACAAAAACCAAAACACTCACGTTAAAAACATTAAAAAGTCATACAAATGACATACATAACCCAGTTCTGAATAGAACAAAAACCCTCAAGACATACCTCATTGACATATCAAATATGTATATATAAAGCATACCACAATAAAGGATTATACATATAAATAGAGAGACTGGCTTTAAATTTACAATATTGACAATTAATAGCAAATCAATTGCACAACATGTGCCATGTAGAAAGAGCCCAAAAACTTTGTATAGATAGCATACCACACTATAAAGATCTTATATATAGATTAGCTCATGGATATAGATAAATGCACATATCAAAAAATGCTTATTTTGGCAATACTTAACACAAGGTATAAAAGGCACTAAACCTTATATGCTACATCCACAGGTAAAAAAGGGGCTTGTACCAAATAACAATGACTGTATATAATATATTTACCCTGTGAAATACATGAAAAATAGCTACCAAATCATATCCAATATTACATGGCACACTATTATACTAGTCGTAATAAACTCTCAAACAGGTATGCACTCTTCCCTGAAAATAACTCAGATTATCATATTGGACCAAACATACTGAGATCAGGTAGCACTGGTCGTAATAGCCGCATACAGGGAAGGCAGAGCTCAGCCTGAGGTTAGTTTTGCCCTGGTTTCAAATCATAATGGAAAGGAGCCTGAGCATCCTGAGACCTGAAGCGTGTCGCCACCAATTGTGGCTTCATCAGGGGTACTGCGTGTTGGTTAATTGTGTCTTTTATATATTCATTAAATTAATAATAAAGCGCAGCTGCGCTAGCACTCACCAAAGAAAGCAGCACGACATAGGCGGCTTGTGACTTGTATCTTATGGCACCTGTGAGGGCAGAAAACCACTCAATGCGCAGGTGCCAGAGTCTAAAACCCAGAACTAAATAGCCTGATGTAAGATCTGAGGTTATCAGACTTAATGCGCTTGCGCAGGGACTTTGCTGTTGGCTACTGATTCCCAAGACCTGTAAAGGTCTAACTACTATGCCTGCGCTTGTATGCCATTACAAGTCACAATAAAGGAAGTTTACATCAATTTACTTGTGTTATAATAAAGCAGCGATACATAGGAATAAAGTCTCATAGAGTGGGCACACATTTTGTGGTCAGTAACGATCAAAAATAGACCGATATATTTGTCCAATTTAGAATAGCAATAATATACTTTGGTTTTATATATATACACATACAGCTCTCTCTAACTTCATAGCGCATGTGCAGGATGATAAATACCCATATAACTATTGAGGGCGACAAAGCATTAGTGTATATAGCCAATACGATAGTTTAGTACATAAGTGAAATTAAAAGTTACCAAATTAAAGCGCATGCGCCAACATAATGGTTACAGATCACACCCAATATCACTGGACCTCCTGGATAGGTATTATGCCCTTATTATGATCTTGCGCCTCAGGCGCTGGTAGATATAGTCCTGTGGTAGTCTGTGTATATAATCAAAAGACCATATCCTATGACCACATAGTGCTTTTAAAGTGATATAATAATGGTTAAAAGTTTATATTAATACAGGAGAACATTGAAATACACAACCCTTGTAATAATTCAAAAATATAACCAGAGGATTGGAGCTTATAGGCATAAATTTCATATACAACATACTAATTACCCATAATATCTTATTCAAGGCTTCCGGTGCAGCCTGTGTACGCTGATACGGAAGTAGCATAGTCTCATATGAACTCCTCTTATGTAAATCATTGTTTTCACCACTTAAAGATATTAAATCTATTTATGATGTGACTGGCATGACCTGAAAACCCAGTCCATTTTGGTACTCAGATCAACCGAGTGCGGTGGGGTATTAAACCGTCAAGTCAAAAAAAGACTTATCTATAGCTCTATGTGACCTCAGAAATATCAAAGCAGCCATGAATGTACCGATAAAGCATAGACCAGAAGTGTGTCTGTTGGAATTTACTTGGAGATTGTCTACTACCCATATATTCATAAAACCATCTTTATATTATTATGATAGTATCAGATACTGATAGAATGACTATAATCTGAATACACAGCTAATAGCCATGATGGATATCAGTCCATTAACCACAGGCTCAGCATATATGTAGCCTTAGAAATTCCTAGCTACTGTTATGCTGTAGTCTGCGCATAACACATATTTTGTACATCTCAGGGAGCAACACTTTCTATATGGGGTTACAAGTATAAGTCTCAGTGTTTAGGTTCTATGAACATGCCACTTGTTGGCTAGAGTCCTAGTATTTTACTTTACAATTGTTGACTCGAATACCTCTAATCCATACATATTGTAGACAGATCTTTTTACAACAGCATTTTTGCACATACCATAATTGGCTATTTAATAAACCATTTAATTATTTGCAGTACAAAAATTAGTTCTCAATACAGTAGATATACAAAATTACTACAGGATAAGTCACCTTCTCAAATGAGACACATAATGAGATAAAAGAGAAAGAGACAGGGGGCTTATAATCAAAACCCCACATTTTTCACTTGAGATTATCTTTTTATCCCAAAAGTCATAGGTGGGCAAAGTGAAGGAAACTCTATTGTCCTCTTAAGCCCCCGTTACACACTGCGATATCGCTAGCAATATCGCTGTAAAGTCACCGATTTTGTGACGTTGCAGCGATATTGCTAGCGATATCGCTATGTGTGATACTTACCTCCGACCGGCTCCCCCGCTGGTTATCACTGATCGCGCGAGAAGCTCCTGGATCATTCCTCGTCGGTCACTTCCTGCGGCGCTTCCTGCTGTGACGATGAGCGATGCGTGGAGCCGGGCGGGAGGATGCAGGATCGCCTAGTGTGACAAGTAAGTAGCGCTCCCCGACCTCAGCGATGTCGCTGGTGAGATCTGCCTGTGTGGCAGCTCACTAGCGACCACCTAGTGATGCACCAGCGATCCTGACCGCTTCATATCTCTGGTCGGGATCGCTGGTGAGTCACTAGGTGTAACGGTACCCTTATACAGGTAATCACCATCATGATACTCAAAGCCCTTAGAGGTCAGATAAAGGGCTTATGATGGACTCACTCATATAAATATAATTGTCGGGCTCCAAACAGGAACCTCAAGAGAGGATCCAATGGTCCAGAAGATAACAACATGATAAATATGGTATGCTATCTATACACCCTCCTTCAACATGAAACTATAATGTCACAAATACGCAGAAGTATGAGGGCAGACATACTAGAATATGCAGACTATCATATTAGACTCCTGCAAGTCAAGATGGCATCAGTAGGAATTTATCAGACAACTATATACAATAAGCCTGCAATAAACAGACTCCAAAGAGGAACCTCAAAAAAGTACCCAGTGGTCCAAAGAATAACAACATGGTAAATGTAGTATGCTATCTATATACTCCTCTTAAACATAGAACAATAATAGATATCCCCACAATTACACACCATACTGAGGTGCGCAGACTGACACACTAGACATATGCGAATTTAGATGACATTAGTAAACCTTTATCAGACGACTATATACATCAGCCAATCCTATGAACGAGGTCCCAAATCATATCTGTTTATAAAAGCCCGTAAATAGTAAGTCTTCATTCAGGCCTGAAGGCACCTGGCTATTTAGGTTGAAGATCCATTTGGATTCTCGCCTGAGCAATTCCAAAGTGATATCTCCACCCCTGATATCCATCTGAACCGTCTCGAGTCTCATAATCCTAGTCCCGCTCCACTGGGAGTTATGCATAATCAAATAATGCGAAGGAACCAATGTCAGTGTTTTTCTTTTTTCTTTGTCTTTCTTGGCTGTTGTAATACAGGAAAAATGATGCTGAATCCTTTTTCTTAGCTCCTGTGTGATTTGTCCGACATATATTTTATGACACGGGCAGACTAGAGCATAAACGACATTATGAGATTTGCAGTTCACATAGCTCTGCGTGGAGATCTGGAATGGGAAAGAAGGTAGGGTCAAAACACTGGCACAGATAGCGAATGGGCAAATATTACAATTGCCACATGGAAATGTGCCCACTAATCGTGTACCCCTATTTAGTCTGGTGACCGGTCGTTTGAAATGGCTGTGGCTCAGGCAATCTTTCAGATTCCTAGCCCTTCTCGCTACTAAGTTAGGTCGAACAGAAATGTGTGGTTTCACTTAGAAGGATCCCCCAGTGTCTAGACAAAATGCCCCTGATACCTAATTATTGTACGTGGTAATGACTCCTAAAGGTCTTGATGGTCCTTTCACTCGTGTTTCAAGGAGAGTTTCCCTATCTGCCTCTCTTGCTGCCATATATGCCCGTGAAACTACTTTTTTAGGACACCCCCTATCTCTAAAACATGTGGTCAAATCGCGTGCATGTGCCAGGAAATCATCCCGTGTGCTGCAATTCCTCCTTACCCAATAGAATTGGCCCTTTGGAATACCATCCTTAAGGTGTGAGGAATGGAAGCTAGAGAAATGCAGCAGACTGTTGGTGGCAGTTGGTTTTCGATACAGTGAGGTAACAGTCCGAGAGCCAGATGGACGTAGCTTTAGACCCAAAAATTCAACCTCAGCGCCGGAGCCCACATCAAAGGGAGGGAGTCCAACATCGGCATAAATTTACACCCGATGTTGGAAAGGGGATAATAATATATATCTCATGAAGAATTCACATACAGTACATATTATGGATACATTAGTTTGCATAGGATAACATTTTAGGAAGATGCAGAGATAAACTGCTATAATTTTTTTCTTTCCTCTTGTAGGTGCGAATATAGGACAAATTAGATGGGAAGAATCACTGAAATAGGGTCTATGTGGGTCTGTGAAAAAAGGAATAAAGGTAAGTGTAACAAAGTAAGAAAAATTAAGAACATAAAAATAAGAGTGAGAACAAAGTACTAAAGGAGAGAGTGAATACTGAAGTAAATAATGAAATAAATAAAACAAATGAAATTAAAATATTGAAAAATAAATCAAGGAATGAAAAATAAAGAAAAAAGGACAAAAAAAGAAGAAGAAGAAGGAAAATATTATGAATAATGAAGGGCAGAGTGAGGAATAAGAAAGAAGGAAATTGTCAGAAAAGAAGAAAGGAAGACACAAAGGAATGTTAAATCAAACTAAAGATGTAAGAGACCAATGAAGTACAGAAGTTAGTGAAAAAGAAAAATGAATTGCTTAAAAATGAAAGAGTGATGAAATAGAATTATAAAACTACTAAAATAAAATGAATATACCCAATGCAAATATGATTGTACTAAATAATGAATCACATAAATTCTGAAGATGATGGAGTAAATGATTAACACTTCCTAAAATGTTATCCTGTGCAATTAACCTATACTAGACAGATATAGGCATATGAATTCTTAGTGAGATATACATTATTACTATACATACTATATTAGATGTTATTGTTGACCATCATTTTTTCACTATAATGTATTGTGTGTATCTATATAAACCTTGAAAGCGACCAATTAAACGTCAGGTTGAATATCTGTTTTTTGCATTGGTTGGATTAATAAATCACCACGTATTTCAACATACCATAATGGATCATATTTTGTGCCAATGTTAATTTAAATTATATGGATGACGTTTTTTTTTCTAGTGGAAAGACGTATGATAATACATGCACCACTAATCTTCTATGCACACTCATATTCAGGCGCACATACATACAAACATGCAACTATATGTATGCTCATTACCAGAGGTTTACATACCTGTGCATAATCTCTACATATCAGTGTACACCCTTACTGTCTCACCAGGGCAGGGAGATGCCCAGTGTGCGATGCATTCCCCTCCCAAACCTCTGACTGCTTTGCTTGCCAACAAGGGTATTGCCACCAAGTATTAGGTCTTGTTTGCCAGAGGGGTCAAATACTTATTTCTCACTGCAAAATGCAAATACATTTATATAATTTATACAATGTGATTTTCTGGATTTTATTTTTGATATTATATCTCTCAATGTTAAAATTAACCTACCCTTAAAATTATAGACGGTTCATGTCTTTATCAGTGGGCAAATTTACAAAATCAGCAAGGGATCAAATACTTATTTCCCCCACTTTACATAATGAACTCATTACATGTGAACCTGCAGATGTCTTATGTATTTACAGCTTGGGTTCATTTGGACTTCTATGATAATGGCTGTTGTGAACGTGTGTGAATGTCTGAATCCACAGTCGTTAATTTCTTTATGAAAGCAATAAATTTCACAGCTCAAATCTCTGTAAAACAGTCTGATGAGCAACGAGTGCCCTGTACTATGTGCTATATCACCAACTCCATTTGAAATGAAAATGAAGAAAATGGATCATAAGTTACATTTCCTGACTCTGTAACTATTTTTGGAAGAGTTTGTTCTCTGGAGAACACATACTATTTCTGTACCTTGGTTTTGCTGGCCTTGCTATTACGTAGAGATTGATAGCTCAGAGCACCATGTCCCAGATGTGTCTCGTCCTCTGTTATAACACGTGTAGAAGTGCAGCCCATTGCTAACCCTGGCTGGTGATGTAAATATGTATTACGGCCAATGACAATGGAAGCCGCTATTCGAGATCCCGTTTCTAAAGTTATTGTAATCCTACACGTCTTCTTAGATACCTAGTGACCATTTCATATAATGACTTTATAATAGTCATGTCACTACAGTTATCAGAGCTCTCATAACCAAATTTGCATGGTATTAATACACTAATTTCCTTTTATATAGGCATAACAAACCTGCAAAGGTCTCAGCCTCTTCTCTACAAACGTTAGGAGTTGGAGTGATTGCTGCACAACCTTTGGCCCTACTATACAGAGATCTGCAGTTTAACTCCATTGGATGCTGAGATCAATCGGGATAAAGGGATGTATGCGTGTTTGACGGAAGGAGGGTGCTCTGCCTGTCATCCCATCAGTATCCCATGATAGGCCTCATGAAGTTCTGTAAGTGTATGACTAGGAATGCATTGCATTCAGCATTGGCTTCATGGTTTTGGTCCAGGACGTTCATCAGAATCTCTAAATTATGGGATTCAGTTGTGCCCTTGATGGAGCCATTCATTCCAGTGAGACAAATAGTTCACTGTGGAGATATGAACCCAAGCCATTGGCACTGCATACTGGAAGGCACATGGAACAGTAACACTGTCTGTGCAGCATGGTGGCTCAGTAGTTAACATTGTACCCTTGCAACACTGAGGTTCCCACCAAGGACAACATCTACAAGGAGTTTGAGTTTGTATGTTCTCCCAGTGTTTGCATAGGTTTCCTCCGGGTTCTCCAGTTTTTTCCCACACTCCAAAGACATACTGAGAGGGAATTTAGATTGTGAGCCCAAATGGGGACTGTGATGATGACGTCTATAAAGAGCTGCAGAATATGATGGCACTATATAAGTAAAGTATAATAAATAAGTAACCCTAACTACTGGTTATGGATCTTGGGGAGCCATAAGTGGTAGTTGCAGAATCACAGAAGTCTAAAGGGATTGTAGCAACAGAAAAAGTTGGATATTAACAGCCCCAAAAATGGCAGTAGCACAGTGCTGTCTTAATTTAACTTTCATTTCATCACTATTTAATAGGAATACAGAATTTAAAATAGTCATGGATGTTTTGGGTTGTCATTATGATTTAAAAAGAGAAAACACAGCAGTTTGACAATAAATGGCTTCACCCAACCACTATCCATGAGTGGAGAAAAAGTTTTGGTGTTATCATTCATATGCTCTGAAAAAAGGCCAAGAAAGCAAAAATTCTGCCGGGGTATGTAAACTTCTGAGCACAACTGTACTGACCTCTGTAAGTTTACATTCTATATTCCTATTAAATAGTGAAATAAAAGTTGCCTTTTAATGGTCTTTAGTTAGGCATTTTTGCCTTTGGCAATCTGTTAATAAATATATATACCTTACGCTGATTTTTCTGAACAGTTTAGTTAGTATAGTACTGTCTTAACACTGAGACACAGGGGTTTGTCCAACTGGGTCTTAAAATGCCATGGGAAATGATGTAACTGAGACACGCCAGGCAGCTTGTAAAACCCGACAGCAAGGGGTGGTAGCCATTGAGGAAGGGAGCAGAGCCTGGCCAAGCAAAGAGAGGTACAGTGGGGAAAAAAGTATTTAGTCAGCAACCAATTGTTTAACTTCTCCCACTTAAAAAGATGAGAGAGGCCTGTAATTGACATCATACAACCCCTGGCAAAAATTATCGAATCACCGGCCTTGGAGGATGTTCATTCAGTTGTTTAATTTTGTAGAAAAAAAGCAGATCACAGACAAAATCCGCCGCTAATGCAAGTCTATGGAGGAAAAAAAAAAGGGGTGGATCTGGTTTTTTCTAAAAGTGGTAGATTTTGACTTACGTAAAAAAACGGAAATGTGAAACAGGCCTTACTGACTACCACAGTTTTTGATCTTGATTTTTTTTAGTGTTTCATAAAGCCAGAAAGTTGCCATTTGAAATGACTTTAGCTTTGTGCCATGTCTATGATCTGCTTTTTTTCTATAAAATTAAACAACTGAAGGAACATCCTCCAAGGCCGGTGATTCCATATTTTTTGCCAGGGATTGTAGATAGACCACAACTATGAGAGTTAAAATGAGAAAACAAATCCAGAAAATCACTTTGTCTGATTTGGCAAGATTTATTTTGCAAATTATGTTGGAAAATAAATATTTATTATATATTCTTTGTTGGTAATGACAGAGGTCAAACATTTTCTGTAAGTCTTCACAAGGTTGGCACACACTGTTGGTGGTATGTTGGTCCATTCCTCCATGCAGATCTCCTCTAGAGCAGGGATATTTTGGGCCTGTCGCTGGGCATCACGGACTTTCAACTCACCTCCAAAGGTTTTCTATGGGGTTGAGATCTGGAGACTGGCTAGGCCACTCCAGGACCTTTATATGCTTCTTACTAAGCCTATACTTCATTGCCCTGGCGGTGTGCCTGGGATCATTCTCATGCTGAAAGACCCATCTACATTTCATCTTCAATGGCCTTGCTGATGGAAGGAGGTTTGCACTCAAAATCTCACAATACATGGCCCCATTCATTCTTTCATGTACACAAATCAGTCGCCCTGGTCCCTTTGCAGACAAACAGCCTCAAAGCTTGCTGTTACCACCCCCATGCTTCACAGTAGGTATGGTGTTCTTTGGATGCAACTCAGCATTCTGTCTCCTCCAAACACAACAAGTTTTGTTTCTAACAGTTATTTTTTGGTTTCATCAGACCATATGACACTCTCCCAATACTCTTCTGGATAATCCAAGTACTATCTCGTAAACTTCAGACGGGCCGGGATGTGTACTGGCTTAAGCAGGGGGACACCTCTGGCACTGTAACATCTGAGTCCCTGGTGGCGTAGTGTGTTACTGATGATAGCCTTTTTTATGGTGGTCCCAGCTCTATGAAAGTCAATCACTAGGTTCCCCTCGTGTGGTTTTGGGATTTTTGCTGACCGTTCTTGTGATCATTTTGACCCCATGGGGTGAGATCTTGCGTGGAGCCCCGGATCGAGGGAGATTATCAGTGGTCTTGTATGTCTTCCATTTTCATATTATTGCTCCCACAGTTGATTTCATCACACCAATCTGCTTGAGTATTGCAGATTCAGTCTTCCCAGCCTGGTGCAGGGCTACAATTTTGTTTCTGGTGTCCTTTGACAGCTTTTTGGTCTTCACCATAGTGGAGTTTGGAGTGTGACTGTTTGAGATTGTGGACAGGTGTCTTTTATAATGATAACAAGGTCAAACAGGTGCCAATACTACAGTTAATGAGTGGAGGACAGAGGAGCCTCTTAAAGAAGAAGTTACAGGTCTGTGAGAGCCAGAAATATTGCATGTTTTTAGGTGACCACATACTTATTTTCCATCTTGCATGTTTTTAGGTGACCAAATACTTATTTTCCACCCTAAATCTTGTCAAATCGGACAAGGTGATTTTCTGGATTTGTTTTCTCATTTTGACTCTCATAGTTGTGATCTACCTATGATGTCAATTACAGGCCTCTCTCACCTTTTTAAGTGGGACAACTTGCACAATTGGTCACTGACTAAATACTTTTTTTCTCCACTGTATGTAACAGTTATGTTCTTGTGCCTGCCTGAAAAGATGGATGTTGCCACAGAGAAACACAGACAAAGATTAATTTAACTCCATTTGTCTTTTTGGATTGAATGGCTTCATCAGAAACACATCTGAATCCCACTTTTCAAGTATTAAGATGAAAGCCCTAGATGGTAATCAACATGGCACTAATGAACGCACTGTGTACCTAGCCTTACACTGACAGCCAATAATTTTGAGGAATAATATGCATTTCAAAGGATTTTGTAAGCAAACAAACATTCAATACTTCAAATTCTTTTGAGGAACAAAAAGGTGTAATTAAGTTTTGTACAAAAAATCCCCCTCCCCCTCAAAGATTTAAAATAGCTTTTTTTAGTTTAATCTTTTATAGGTTTTTTATTATTTAAAATCCAGCAAAAGGGTGGCAAAACTCAAAAGGGATGGGAAGAGGTTAAAAGGACAGGAAAGGGGTTAATAAAATAATACTCACCTCTCTCCAGCTCACTTTTTTCAAGCAGCTCCTTGCTTGGTCATTTCAGTCTGGTCATCATTTATATGCTGTCAGTCGACTTCGCATCACATGCACCACTAGTAGACTCTAGTCTTTGTGAATATCAATGACATGATGACCCCATGCAAGTCATGACTTCACATGATGTCTAGTGGGCACTGAAGGTGTTGAAGATCAGATGGGACCTGTGGTGTGTAGAAGACTGGTGGCCTGTGGATGAATACTGGACTAGAACAACCAAGCAAAGAGATGCGCTAATAATGTAAAGGCCAGAGAGACGTATTAATTTTTTTCATCTTATGCTTGTTATGTTCTGGAGTTTAAAGAGCTCACACAGTGTCAGGAAGCTTGGTCTCAGTTGCAGGTCATGGGTCTTGCAACAGGATAATGACCCATAACACACAGCTAAAAACACCCAAGAATGGTCAAGAGGAACATATTGGACTATTCTGAAGTGGCCTTCTATGAGCCCTGGCCTAAATCCTATTCAGCATCTTTGGAAAGAGCTGAAGCATGCCATCTGGAAAAGGCAACCTTCAAACACGAGACCACTGGAGCAGTTTGCTCTTGAGGAGTGGGCCAAAATACCTGTCGAGAGGCGCAGAAGTCTCATTGATAGTTACAGGAATCGTTTGATTGCAGTGGTTGCCTCAAAAGGTTGTGCAACAAAATATTAAGTTAAGGGTACCAACAATTCTGTCCAGGCCTATTTCATGAGTTTAGTTTTTTTTAAATCCTGTGAAAGCATGGTTGAAAAGCAATGTCTGACTTTCATTTGTTCATTTTCATATATTTTTAATTCATTGCTTTTGTCAGATTCAAGTTATTTCTGTCACCATTGTGGGTTTTTCTGTCATTAAATGAGGGGTACCAACAATTTTGACCATGTGTGTAGTAAACCTCATATCTATCATATATAAGCTTCTTTATTCAGATAATGCTTTGGACATTAGCTTGCTGATTGGTAATGGGATTTAGAGCTTAGATTTTCCACAACTGAGGTGATCACTCAGTCTACCCATAGCAGCGGGTGATAACCTACTGATTCCTGGATGTCTGACCACTGGGAGCGCCCCACCAGTCCTGAAAATGGAGCTCTGCAGTGCACTACCTGAATGGAGCAGAGGTCGAGAATGCACACCACCGATCCATTCAAGGTTTATAGAATTAAAAGGGGTAGCCTTTTGGAGTGTACAACAACTACTGGCTTATGCTGTGGAGGGACTGTGTTGATCAGAGAGCAATATGTTAATATAGCTTGTTTACAGTATATTATTATTTGTATTGTTTTGTAGTCCTGAACATACTTGGAGCCGTTGAAGCGCTTGTGCTGTTTGAAACGGCTGTCGTCCTGATGGAATATTGTCCCCAGCTTCATGTTGTATAAACTGTTGTGAGAATAAAAGTTTATACAAGATACTTGCATGCCCTTTCCTCTTCCAGAAGCTTGCACTAAGGACTTGTTTTCTTTGGGTGGAGCACTTGTATACCAAGAGAATAGCAAGCTGCTTTAAAGTCTCCACTGAATACTACTCAAGGTATGTGGTCAGAATAGTGCCTTTTTTTTAACTTTTCTTTGTATGCATACCGATTCTGTCATGTTGGCGCCATTACACTGATTAAAATGATACCTTGGTTGATGAAATCCATCTTGTGGTTGTTATTTAATCTGTATTTATATTTTTCAGTTAATGAGCTTCTGATGCTCTGAGGCTGCATGTGGGTGGGACTTTATATGGTGCTCTGCTTACACATTCATCTGTATTGGCTTATGACAGGTCAATGATTTTTCAGTGACCTACCCTATTTTACATAATGCATATACTATTGTGGGGTTACAAAAAAAATGTACATCTAGCAAAGTGGCACCTGTGCAGTAGCATATATCGCATAATGCATCTAATATTGTTGGGTAAAAAAATATATATTTTTATTTTTCCTGCACTAGTAATCCTGTAATGTTTTCTCAACAGGGATATTTTAACAATCCATTTTTGGATTCGTGGCAGCTCTGGTTCCACTTTGATTTAAATGAAGCTTTTTCCTTTCAGACCAGCAGGGGTCAATGTCAGTTAATGTCAATGTCTGGCAGCCTGCAGAGTTGCTACATCAGCTGAAGTGGGTGGTGATCACTCCCACAATCCTTTAAATGGTCACCTGATGCATCAGCTGACTGTTGGTGATAGAGCAATCTACAGTGACCAAGGTTGGCGTGAGGAGCTCACTGGCTGCTGTGGTGTATCAGCTGTTTTTTTTTGAGTTTGTGATCCTGGTGCCTTTGTTCTGCTGTGCGGTACTTTGCAGCAGAGGAAGTAGTAAAGCTAAGTTGTGTTATTGCCCCATCAGTCTCATGTTTGTCACTGTTCCCTGTGTTGTACTATCTGCAGTGGTGAGGCTAGCACCCTTGCCAGCCAGTGCACTAGCCAGAGCAGTGAGGTGACAGTGAGGGACAAGGTTCTTGATGGCAGTGGGGGGAAGGGCCTTCTTAGGGCATTAGGGGAATGCAGGGTCAGGCTCAGGTTTGAGCAGGAGGTGACCATTCCTCATTTCCCTACTGGTAGGGCTTTCCTCCCCTCTTTACCATCCCGTTGTGTGTCATGCCGTCCATTGACCAACCCCCCCGTTGGGTCACTATATATGTCGTGACAGATATGTCATACATAATTTAAAATGGGTAAGGCGCGTTGTAAGGGACAAGGAGTTGGACATGATGCTGATGGTGAGCGCAGAGCCCAAGGCCATAGGCAATGTGAAACTGTGCCTGCTGCAGGAGCACAACAAATACACACATCATCAACCTAGCTTTTGGTCCCACTATGTAGAGGGGCGCAGAACACCACTCTTGAATGCTTCCAGTTTGTTTGCCAGCACCACCTTGTCTTCCACACAGTCCACTTTGTGGAGGCTCTGTTAAAATTTTTGTTATTCATTTACTTCCTATTTTAGCATGATTGCTAAGGCGACAGAACCCCTTTAAGTCATTTACCTAGATAAGTTTGTTTGCAGGCCAATTTTCTTGCTTTTACCCACATTTTGCTTCCTGTTGCAGATCCTAGCTCTTACTGTGACCATTTTACAGTCATTTTACAGCACTTAATTTCCCATTTACATTTTTGGAGTTCAGAATCTGGAGTCAAGTTCAGGTCCTGAACTGGACAGAAAAAAAAGTCTGGTCGACCTCGCCAAACACTGACATCCACAGATCCGCTCATCCCTAGTTATGGCATCATGACATTATAGTGTGAGATCTGAAGATGCAGCAAGGACCAGACAAGTGAAGGTGAAAAGTGGAGGTGTAGGAAAGGTGAGCCGTGAGGAGAGTATAAGAATTTGCTTTTATTTTTACATTTTTCTCTTTTTATGCCTTGTGGTCTGGAAAGAACAAGTGTATCAGAAAGAGACTCTGGCATCATGAAATATGTAGTCTGCATTGGGAGAATTATTTTAGAGGAGAAGTCGGAAAGACACATCAACCAAATCTTATCAGAGGGGAAGAAGAAACCAGACCTGACAAATGAAGCAAAAGGGGGATGCAAAAGATATGCACAAAACATTATTCTTTTACAATAACCTATTCTGCATTATATATATTTTTTTTTTTTGCCGGAGTGCTTCTTTACACAAAGCTGCCAGGGATGTTCAGACATGGTTACCTTCCTAACATCTCCACAAGATGCAATGTTATGTTTAAACTAACTTCTCGCCATTACACATGCTGTATAAAAAATTTATTCGAAGCACGAGGTGTATGTTTTAGGCGACTATTGTCTTCCTTAACTTGAATATTGAAATAATATTTAAAATTTGTTAAATATCCAGCAGACAGAACTGTGCGCTGCTCGCTAAAAGTTCATGCATAATCAATGTGACGGCAACATTGGTTAGAGGAAACTAAAAATAGACTGACTATATTAGGCTGTAGTAATTCCCATATCTCATCCCAGCTCCACTTCGCTATCTTAACTCAAAACATACCATTATTTCATCAGGCAGTGTAATCTAGAAATTACTGTATCTGATGAGAATTCATCTTAAATGGAGAGTGTTTAGATTTACTAATCCAGGTATGAAGTGATAGGAAACATATGATTCATATACTGAATATAATATAAATGTAATTCCGAGTTCACAAAGACATATCGTACACATATTCTATTGGCTAATAGACTTTCTATGAAATTTACCCGTCTGCTCGCCTGTTTTTAAAAATGTGAAATTAGATTGTGAGCCAGACTGAGGATAGTGGACTCGTAAGTAATAGTGATCATACAAACTAAAAATACAGCAATACTACATGCTATCTCTTTAAGAATGCAGTTTAATTAAGTTTTTGCTCTATTATTTCTTCCTCCCATTCTTCCAAGAGCCTCAACTATTTTATTTTTTCCTTGGCATGTCCAAGTTTTTTATTTTCTTGCGACACGTGTAGTAGTTTTGAAACACCCCCTTCATTCTACAATATAAACTGGCATATAATAAATTCAAATTATGTGAAAAGGTGAATAAAAAAAAACTCCATTATTTCTTGGGTTTCGTTTTTATTGCATTTGGTGTGCGGTAAAAATAACCATGCAATACGATTTTTCAAGTCAATATATATTTGTAGCTTAACCCCTCTAAGACTACCGATATGCATTCAAATGCCAGTCATTAAGGGGCCTTATTCCATCATCGCCATTTTAAAATGGCAATCAGGACAAAGCAATCAGCGCCTCACACGTACGAATTCCCAATGGTGACAGCTGATACCCTGCAATATATCACAACCGGTTTTGGAACTGATCAGGGCTGAATAAACCCTTAAATACCGCTGTCAATTGCATCTAAGTGCTTAACCCCTTCACTACCAAGGGTGGTTTGCACGTTAACTCCCGGGCCAATTTTTACAATTCTGACCACTGTACTTTTATGAGGCCATAACTCTGGAACGCTTCCATGGATCCTGGTGATTCTGACACCATTTTCTCGTGACATATTGTAATTCATGTTAGTGGCAAAATTTCATTCATATAACTTGCGTTTATTTGTGAAAAAAACGGAAATTTGGCGAAAATGTTGAAAATTTTCCAACTTTGAATTTTTATGCCACTCACAGAGATATGGCACACAAAAAACTTAATAAATAACATTTCCCACATGCTGACTTTACATCAGCACAATTTTGGAACCAAAATTTTTTTTGTTAGGAAATTATAAGGGTTAAAAGTTGACCAGCGATTTCTCATTTTTGCAACACCATTTTATTTTTACGGACCACATCACATTTGAAGTCATTTTGAAGGGTCTATATGATAGAAAATACCCAAAAGTGACACCATTCTAAAAACTGCACCCCTTAAGGTGCTCAAAACCACATTCAAGGAGTTTATTAGCCCTTCAGGTGCTTCACAGGAATTTTTTGAATATTTAAAAAAAAATGAACATTTAACTTTTTTTCACTAAAATTCTTCAGGTTCAATTTTTTTTATTTTACCAAGGGTAACAGGAGAAATTGGACTGCAAAAATTATTGTGCAATTTGTTCTGAGTACGCTGATACCTGATATGTGGGGGGGAACCACTGTTTCGGCGCATGGCAGAGTTCAGAAGGGAAGGAGTGCCGTTTGACTTTTACAATGCAAAATTGGCTGGAATTCAGATCAGACGCCATGTCACGTTTGGAGAGCCCCTGATGTACCTAAACAGTGGAAACCCCCCACAAGTGACCCCATTTTGGAAACTATACCCCCCAGGGAACTTATCTAGATATGTGGTGAGAACTTTGAACCCACAAGGGCTTCACAGAAGTTTATAACGTACAGCGGTACAATTAAAATATCATATTTTTTCCACAAAATGATCTTTTCACCCCTAATTTTTATTTTCCCATGGGTAACAGGACCCTAAAAGTTATTGTGCAATTTGTCCTGAGTACTCTGATACCCCACATGTGGGGGTAAACCACTATTTGGGCGCATGGCAGAGCTCAGAAGGGAAGCAGCGCCATTTGACTTTTTTGGCTGGAATTGAGATCGGATACCATGTCGCGTTTGCAAAGCCCCTGATGTACCAAAACAGTGGAATCCCCCCACAAATGACACCATTTTGGAAACTAGACCCACCCAAGGAACTTATCTAGATGTGTGGTACTTTGAACCCCAAAGTGCTTCACAGAAGTTTATAACGCCCAGGCGTGAAAATAAAAAAATCATATTTTTTTTCCACAAAAATTATATTTTTGCCCCCAATTTTTTATTTTCCTAAGGGCAACAGGAGAAATAGGACCCCAAAAGTTGTTTTGCAAATTGTCCTGAGTAGGCTGATACCCCATATGAGGGGGTAAAACACTGTTTGGGTGCATGGCTGAGCTTGGAAGGGAAGGAGCACCATTTGACTTTTTCAACGCAGAATTGGCTGGAATTGAGATCAGACGCCATGTTGCATTTGGAGAGCACCTGATGTGCGCAAATAGTGGAAACCCCCAATTCTAACACCAACCCTAACCCCAACACACCTCTAACCCTAACCCTAGCCCTAATCCTAGCCCTAACCCTAGCCCTAACCCTAATGGGAAAATGGAAATAAATACCTTTTTTTAATTCTATTATTTTTCCCTAACTAAGGGGGTGATAACGGGGGGTTTGAATTACTATTTATGGCGGTATTTATATTTGGCAGCTGTCACACGCTAAAAGATGCTTTTTATTGTAAAAATAGTTTTTGCATCACCACATATTGAGAGCTATAATTTTTCCATATTTTGACCCACCAAGTCATGTGAGGTCTTTTTTTTTGCAGGACGAGTTGACGTTTTTATTGGTACCATGTTCGGGCATGTGACATTTTTTGATCGCTTTTTATTTCGTTTTTTGGGACGCAGAATTTACAAAAACCAGCGTTTCATGAGTTTCTTTTGGGTAGTGCGTTTACGTCGTTCTGTGTGCGATAAAATTGATAAAGCGGTTTTCTTCTTCGGGTCAGTACGGTTACAGCGATACCTCATTTATGTCTTTTTTTATGTTTTGGCGCTTTTATGCAATGAAAACAATTTTATATAAAAAATAATTATTTTTGCATCGCTTTATTCGGCGAGCTATAACTTTTTTATTTATTCTCTGATGATGCTGTATGGCAGCTCGTTTTTTGCGGGACAAGATGACGTTTTCTGCGGTACCATGGATATTTATATGCGTCTTTTTGATCACGCGTTATTGCACTTTTTGTTCGGCAGTATGATAATAAATCATTATTTTTTGCTTCGTTTTTTATTTTTAATTTTTAAGGGGTTCGCTTAAGGAGTTAACTAATGGGACAGTTTTATAGGGCGCGTTGTTACGGATGCGGCGATACCAAATATGTGTACTTTTATTGTTTTTTTTTATTTCCAAAAAATGAATTTATTGGGGAATATTTTTTTTTTTTATTTATTTAGCGATTTTTTAAATTATTTTTACACTTTTTTTTTTTTTTTTTTACTTTATTACAATGTCCCAGGGAAGACATAACTGTCATGTGACAGATCGCTGATCTGTCACATCACAGATCGCTGTGACAGATCAGCGATCTGTCACAGGCACTGCTGCAGGCTTCCTCATGCCTGCTCTCTGTGGGCAGTGAGGAAGCCAGCTTCTTTCAGGCTCCCGGAGGTCCCCGCCGCTATATTGGATCCGGGGACCTGCAGGAAAGGAGCCCCCTGCAGCAGCGCTGCACATTGCGCTGCCGTGGGGGGCTCAGGGAAGCACGGAGGGAGCCCCCTCCCTGCCGATGCTTCCCCTTAACCCCTGGTACACCGCGATCGTGTTTGATCGCGGTGTGCAAGGGGTTAACGTGTCAGGGGCGGTCCGTGACCGCCCCTGACACATTGTGCCGGGTATCAGCTGTGATAATCAGTTGACACCCGGCCGCGATCAGCGGCGCTCACCACGTGGTTGCCGCTGATCACACTAGACGTACTATTCCGTCGTTGGGACATAGGTCCCAGGTCACATGGACGGAATAGTACATCCATTGTAGGAAAGGGGTTAAAAGGGGTTACGAGACGCCCACTGACACCAATGGCTACATGGAATCGAAATCACCTGTGCCAATGGTTGCAATTTTGCCCTGAGGTCATCTAATAAACCCAGTGTACGGTGACCTGTTAGATCCTGCTATAAGCTTAACATATGAGGCAAGTGATTGAAGTAAAAAATATTCATGTCCAACAGAGGGATTAAGGGAAAAAATAAAAAACAAAAGCTAAATAAAATATGTAAAAAAGGAAATAGACAAAACACACACACAAATCACATTAACCTGTTATGCCATTAAAAAACAGAATTTGTGTTAAAAAAACATACTCGACAAATACAGAAAGACCTGAACTATACAAAACAAACAAACAAAAAACAACAAAAATTAAGCTTTCATCACACGAACATACAAGAAAATTGAATAAAAAGCTATCAAAAAGATGTGTAAAAATCCTGCAAAAAAAGCTCTAAAATGGCTCATTCAGAAAAAATATAAGTCATGGCTCTTGGAGTATGGTAATGCAAACATAAAATATTGTTTTTCGTGTGTAAAAATAGCAAAAATAAAAAAACAATATAAATCTAGCATCACTATAATCATGCTGACCCAAAAAATAAATTGGTCTTATCACTTTTACCGCATTGGAAGTTTCGTCTGAATCGCATTTTTGTGATATTTACATGGAAACCGTGTGGTGTTTGCACAGCGTAGAACACAAGAATGTGATTTCAGCCTTATACTGAGAGTGATGAAAACATGTGATGTACCCCCAAATTTTACTAATAAAACCCTAACTTCTTCCACACAAAACCATCCCCCAATCAGGTTATTTTTCAATGGAAATATAAGGGTCTCCATGTTACTGGTAGAACAAAGACTATGGAAAAGTGACATGGCTACCACCACCTTAAATAAAATAAAGTGAAATCTGCACTCCCAAATCCAAATGTCCCGTACTTCTGAGGCTGATTGAGCCCAAACCGCAGTAAGTCGCCACATGTTTGGCATTAATGTACTGGACAGAACGCACTTATGGGGTGCATATCTCCATAAGCACAAACTGTGCACAATGTATGGGCTCTAAACTAGCATATTTGCAATAATGTTAAAAAATTGTAGATGAATACATTGACAGGTGAAATTTCAATAATTGGTTTGCTTCTTTGGTTTTTCCGCTGTTCTTGAACCCTAGGGGCTCTGCAAACTATTCTAGCAAAATCTGTGTGCCAAATAGCGCTCCTTCCTTCTCAGCCCTGACGTGTGGCCTAACAGTAGTTTCTAATGACATATAGGGCATCATCACATTTGGGAGAAATTGTGCAATAAGTTGTGTGGCCCAGTTTCACCTATTAACCCATGTGTTACAAATTTGCAGCAAATAAAACCCCTCAAAAAAACATTTTTTCCACATCCCAATTGTCATGATCCAGGCAGGATCAGGACAGATAAAAGCACAGGTAACCTTTTTTTTTCTCAAGCTGTGCTTTGAGATGTTTTTCCCCTGGTGGCCATTTGGATAATTGCACTTTGGTGTCGTTTGTTCTAAGTTTGCCCCCGGTGGTGGTGAGCATCATTGCACTCTGTTTCTTTAGTTAAGTGCACATTTAAAATGCAGGTGTGATTGCTGGCTCTGCTATAAAAGAGTCACAGGTGTTGCAATCAACGTTGGTGATAGTACTCATTTCATCCATCCTTGGTGGAGGAAGGAGCTGGAGAGCATTCCTTGCAGCACTGTCTTAGCCCTGGTGTGGAAGGAGTCATAGGGGATTTCCTTGTAGCTCTGACAGAGCTTGGTGGCAGCATTTCAGGAGAAGAGCAGCATTCTGGTGGTGGACTCTGTTGCCAGGAGCAAGTGCACAGAGTAAAGCTAAGTGGTGTTCCCCTGTTTCTGTTTTCCCTTCATGTGTATTAGTACAGTGGTGGGGACAGTGCCTGTGCCACCCAGCTCCCTAGCAAGGGATAGGTGTAGGATGTGCTAGGGCGACAGGTATCCTGAGCGGCGCCTGCTGCGGAATCGGCATAGGGAACGTTAGGAGCGTTAGGGACACTGACTCAGGGGAGTGCAGGAGGACTCCACGTCCCCTTTCCCTATCACAGGGCCCACCGTTGTAACTGTTGTCCCTCCCCTTGTCTAGTTTACAGTTACCGGCCTGCAGGCCGTGTCACACAGGACAGCTTCACGTGCCACGTCTTGTTGTCTCAGTTACCGGCCTGCTGGTCGCGTCACACAGGACGGGTCCACGTGACACCAATGTTATAAAATTATGTGAGGCACCTGGGGGTTCTAAATAATCACTACATCCCTAGATAAATTCCTTAAGCAATGAAGTTTTCAATATGGGGTGACTTGTGGGTTGTTTCGGATGATCTGGCACCTCAGGGGTTCAATTAATGGTGCAGACAATCTATTCAAATGGGATCTGCATTCTAAAAGCCAACTAGTGTTCCTTCCCACCCGATCCCTGCGGTGTGCTCAAACAACGGCGCACTGTTACGTTTGGTAAAAAGTACATAACAAATTTTACTGTCCATTTTATCCTATTACCCCGCCCCTTATGTGAACTAAAACTTTGAGGCTAAAATAAAACTTTAGCAAAAACCCCTACATTTTTCGTTTTCATGTCCCAAACTTAAAAAACTCTATGATGTACCTTGTGGGTTAAAAATGCTCACCATACTTAAATTTCCATTCCTTTTGGGGTTTAGTTTGCCAAATGGGGTCAATTGTGGGGGTTTATGATTTTTGACAACTCAGGGTCTCTGCAAATACAACACTGTGTTCAAATTTGCATTTAAAAATTTAAATAACTCTCTTTTCGTTCTGAGTTTTGCCACGTGGGGTATCACTGTGTTCAGGAGGATCTGCATAACAAATTATGGTGTCTAATTTCTCCTATTACTCCTCGTGTAAATGATAAATTTACTGCAAAAACAGTATTGCATTTTTTGTTTTCACATCTAAATATTATAATGATTCATGATTCATGCTAAATACACAACTAAATTACTTTCTTAAAGGGAATCTGTCACCTACTTTTGGCGGTCAATTTAAATGAGGTCGGTCCGGTCCGATGGGCGGTATTTATATGTGTATATTTGATTTTTTTATTGTTTTGTTTTGAATGGGGCGAAAGGGGGGTGATTTGAACTTTTTTTTTTTTTATATTTTTAAAAACATTTTTTACCTTTTACTTTCTTCAATAGTCTCCATGGGAGACTAGAAGCTGCAGTTGTCCGATCGCCTCCTCTACACGACATGATAAAAGCCAGTGGAGTCGTTCAAAAGTACAACTTGTCCCGCAAAAAAACAAGCTCTCACATGGCCATATTGATGTAAAAATAAAAAAGTTAAGGCTCTGGGAAGAAGGGGAGCAAAAAATGAAAATGCAAAACAAAAAATACCTCTGGTCATTAAGGGGTTAATATTTTGACTAATAATTGCAAATTATTTGGACCAATATTTACCACTAACATGAAGTACAATATGTCATGAAAAAAACTGTCTCAGAATCCCTGGGATATGTTGAAGTGTTCTAGAGTTATAACCTCTTAGGCTACTTTCACACTTGCGTTTTTTTGCGCTGCGCACCGTGCGCAGTGCAAACGCACATAAAAAACGCATCATGCGTTTGTGTGCGTTTTTTTGCAGTTTTGCGCATGGTTTTTAAAAAAAAAACGCATGCTTTTGTTGAGCTGATTTGCGCATTACCATGCACACTTCAGCACACCCATAGACTATAATGGGTGTTTGGTTGAATTTTGTGCGCATTGCGTGCGCATGCGTTTTTTTGGGACAAGTTGGACCACAAAAAATGCAACAGGGTGCATTTTGTGCGCCCGAGCGCACACTACAAAAAACTCATGCGCGTACAAATGCATGTGTATGCGCACCCATGTAAAGTATAGGGGAAAAAAGCATGCATTTTTTTGCGCAAAAAACGCAAGTGTGAAACCAGCCTTAAAGTGAAACTAGTCAAGTGTGAAGGGTTTAAGCCACTGTGCCCTCAGTACTAGTCAGTGTGATCAGCAGTGCTAAATGGGTGCTGTTGGGGCATGGATATGGGTGTAACTAGTTGTGAAATGGGTGTGATTGAGGGCGTGGCTTAAAATTTGCCACGCGCCTGACCATGGCTTGTCCCCCTAGCTTTGATACTGGGTACACCCATGTCAGTGACCAAATTTTGAGGCTGATAGCCTTCTGCTACCAATGTGAAGTTTGAACTTTTAAAGTTCCACTTGAAGATTTTCCCCCAATCAGTCTAAGTCTTATCAATTAAAATAAGATCATATCATCCAAATTTTTACAAAGCTAAGGACAAGTTGCACTAGAAATTTATTTTTTGTAAATGTGAATAGCTGTACTACTGTAGTTTAGATAACTTAACTTATAGGATAAGTCGTCAGTATCAGATTGGTCGGAGCTCGACTTAGAGGTGGCAGACCAGTTGATATGTCACATCAGAACTGGCACAGCCCCATACATGGTAGTTTGGTCATGAATGGTACCACAGCTTTCTCCCACTTAAGTGGAAGGAAATGTTCTTGATCTTTTTTTACATGTTATCCACAAGAATTATGAAAAAAAGATTTTCAACAGTGATTATTTTCTGATAAATCCAACAAAAGGCAAAGTATTTACAAAAGATTTACTACTATAAATGAAAAAAATTCAGTTCTGTAGGTTTTATGTTATTTTTTTATTAACTTTTTGATGCATTTATGGCTTTGAGCAAAGACAAAAGAAAAAATAAAATCCTCCCCGATCTTACAGTCAATCTGTAGAATCAGTTTATCTAAAATTTCATATTTTTTTCCCAGCAGCATTAATATCCAGTCTTTACAAAATACACTTCATCCTGTACAGATGTGAAATTCCATTTATATGTACATAACTACAGAAATTGCCGGCCGGCTTAACAATAGACCTCTATAATACATGAATTTTAACGAATTATCCAAGTGATATATACATTCATATATATAGACTTTATATATATTTATGTATAGTTAAAAATATAAACAACATAAAATAACATTTCATTGACCATTATTAAAATTCACATGGCTTCAGACCATTCCATTTTCATTTTTAGAAATTTTGGAAAATAATATTTTACTTTTTCTGCTCCATTTTCACATTACATCTTCTAAAAATGAGAATCTTATTAACAACATTTAAAAATACCACAGGGATTTGATTTGCTTTTTTATTACTCTTATTTATTTTTTTTTTACAAAAAAACTATGATTTGTTTTAGAATGTCAGAAATTAAACAGCATCAAAGTTAAAAGTTTCAAAAATAAAGTTATGATTTTTAAGGAAAATAAACAAAAATGTATTCAATTTAATCAGAGTTTCTTTTTTGTGTGTTTATCATTAGCACATCTTCTTGCAAACCAAAATATAATAACATTTGATTAATCATTTTATGAAAAAAAAAGTTCTACTTTCTGTGTATGTCTTCCTTATACTGGATTAACTGATTTGCTGATTGATTTCTTAACGACAAAATTTTGGCAAAATTTTGTAAATGTGCAAATTGCTCAAAATGTTGTTTTTTTTCCAAACTGCAAGCAGTAATTAATAAACTCAGCTATGCAATGTGCTGATTAAAAGACAACAATGGTTTATATAAATCTGGTTCTTAACAAGTTTCCTTTTGAAATTACACAATTTTGTTAAGTTGTAGTCCAGGGAAAGACTTCATGCATATTTGGTCCTTTGGGCCAAAGTTACACCAGACATCCCACCTATTCATTCTTCCTTGGCTTGCCAATTATATAGTATGTTTGTGCAATCCACCAAAGTTCTTCGAAGCCCAGTGGGCCATAATATTGTCTTGATTTTCCTGTAACTAATGACTGCCCTAATAATAAGAAGTAGAATTCTTTTATTCACTAGAAAAGTTCTAAATTGTTAGCGGTTTTTGAAAATTTGTTAAGAATTGAACATTATCTTTTAAATTAAATTTTTGAATATAAAACAATTGCTTTGCATTTTTCCAAATGAATATCAGGGCAAATATACATAAAGTAATATTTCAGATTTGTAAATATTTTTTTTTACTTATTTTATTCCATTTTTAGAATGTTCCATTACCTGATATTAAAAATTGTATATCTTTAATTCTTGCTTCAGTATTCCAAATCCTAATTTGAACTGCGACGTACATTGTCAAAATACTCAAGTATATATAATAGTTAGTCCTTTTCTAAGCAGGTTGTTTTCCATTTCTCAGTCTTTGTAAATGTAATAAATAGTAGAATGTTAGAATTGGTGAATTATTTCCTATCTTGATGTGCTGTCTGACCTAGTTAATTTTTTCTTTAGCTCAGCCCACTTTTTGGCAGTAATTGACCCCTTTACAAATATGGATCTCCTGTTAGCCCTTTTCATTTATTATGATATTCACTTGAGTCTCATTTTTTTTATTAGGGGTTACATTGTATATACTTTTTACAATTATACCATTTCAATGTTTTCAGAATGTTCACTAAATAACTCACAATTTTTTGTTGCAGACCCATCAAATCACAACAAGCCAAAAACATTTTTTTTAAATGCAACACAAATTTTTCAATTTTTCAATGATGATATAATTATTATTATAATGCATCTTGTAATTATATCACATTTATAAATGACATATATTTAGATATGTGTCTTTTTTGCCATTATATTCTTAAATGAACCTATTATTTTGGTTTTTTTCTTGATTTTCCTTGAGTTAAAGTTTCAACAAGTCAACATCCAATTAGTTAAGTTTAATAGCTCTGCATAGGCGTACTTTCTTTAAGATCAAATAAAAGCAGTAAACCATTCAACATAAGGGATTTTAATTTTTAAATCCAAATCCAAAGCTTCCAGAAATTTCCAGAAGCTGAAAAATTCCAGTTTAAATAAGACTCAATTTGTTATGGAAATGATTGATAAATATTTTATAGACAGTATTATCAGTATTAGATTTCATAATCTATACAGATGTAGGCTTTCTTAAAATTGCAAAGATATTCCGATGAAGAAAAGTGAAGCTTGTCACCTATCTACATAAACTCAGTGGGTTTTGCTGTATCAAGTGTTAAGTTAACTTTTGGCAGTGCTATATTTTTCTTAGACATTACTTAAGAAAAGCCTACATCTGTATAATAGGCTTAGTGTAACATTCGAGTTGACTAGAAATCAGAAACATTTTTCATGCAAAGTGCTTGACTGGTAACTATTTTTCAGGCTTTACCAAAATTACAATTATAATTAAAGACAAATATATGATAGAAGTTAGATAAAGAGAATCTATTACTAGGACAGTCCTCCTATATGTAAGAATGTGTCCTACTGCACCAGTAAAAGCTACTTGAAGGTGGAAGGTATTGAGCCATCTGTGCATTTAATTTTGCTAAATGGCCATGCATAAATGGCTGCCAATTTGCTAAAGTTTTAATGACACCGATATTGGCTTTTCTTCTTAGGGTTTCTGCCTTTGTCTGGTTGACAAATTCTCCTTAAGCTTAATGTCTAATGTCTGTCTTTGTGCATACTGTGGATCAGGAGATAAGTGAAACTTTAGAAATCCAAATTTGCTAAATTTTCCCCAAAATATTTGAATAAATTTGCTCCAATTTCATTACTTGAATGCTTGTAATTTCTTGCAAAATACACATGGGGAGATTTTATACTTTACAGGCAAAAAAGAGAGAACCCCATTGAAGAGCTTACAATTTATAAATGAAAGAACCCTGCTGACCATAAGAGCTTACACTTTACAGCCGAGAGAAAGAAAGGACCCCACTGGCCATATAAGTTTACACTCTACAGAAGAGAGACTTAGGGCTCATGCTCACTTGCGAGAGACACGCATGATTCTCGTGTGAGTCTCTCGCATGAAAACCTGGCACTGTCGCTGACACTCAGACCGGAGATAGAAATACATGTAGCCACATGCTCTGGTCCAAGTGACGGCGGCAGTGCCAGGTTTTCATGCGAGAGACTCGCATGAGAATCAAGCGAGTCTCTCGCAAGTGAGTATGAGCCCTTACCCAGTGACTTTGCAGATGTAAAATGACTCTTGCAGTACAAATTGTGCTCTGCTGGGAACCATTGACCTGTGATGGCCCAGGTACTGACCACCACTGTACAACATATGATGACTTGTAAGGTGTCATAGCCACAGAAAATTATTGGGAAGCTTGCAAAGCACTGCAAAATGACATGTGCCCGCTCTGTGATGCTTTAACAGTGTGTGAAGTGGGCAAATTATTTGTTGTTTTTTTTGCAAACTTGCGAACCACAAATCAAATCTCAAAATGTTCGAATTCGCAGGAAACCATGAATTTCAGGAAATTTGACTAGAACTCGCTTTTATGCAAATCGATCTGCTTATCTCTACCGTGGATGGACAATTCAGTGGTCACCTGGCAAAATTGAACCTAACCTTCCACATAAACTGTAACTGACCCAACTGAAATTCTTTCATTTTGTAGACATTATAAGACAAACCATTTCCATGACATACGCAAATATGCCTGGAAGAGCTGAAAAGGATGACCATCAAAAAGATAGATGGAAATTATTATAGAAATCATGAGCATTGTCTTCAAAATTAGGGGACCCAGAAAACAGGAGGCTGAAAATTCTGTAATAATAATTTACATGGCATACAAAAGTCAAAATCATCCTGATGGCACTATCTGTGATAATAATGGATGTCTCAAAGTTATCACCATAGTAAGACAAAATCATATTATCATTTATTATACTAGAAACCTGGAGTGTGCAATTTTCTGAACATGACAAATTTTCCCGTTGTTTTCTGCTATTTGTATGATAAATGTATACAGCCAAATATGGCATGATTTATTTTCAAAGAAGTGCACATTTGTAGAGAGCCATTACTTATTGTGACTAGTTTCAATAATATCAAACCTGGAATTATTAGTCCGATATTGTAAAAATTTCTATCACATTAATTGTGTTATTATAGTAAAGCAAAGTCAATTTTAACAGGAACGTTATGTTAATGGATTCACACAAATAAGCTAATATTTCTTACTTCCAGATTTAATTTCTTCTAATCTGCTCCCATTTCTACTAGTGTAGGAACATCCCTCATGAAAAATAATCATTTAAAATCTGATTCAGGATCAGAAGATCAACAATATTTCATGAAATGTTTTAAATATATTATTCACTCCCATACAGTGTACTGATAATATTATTTATAACTGGAGTTGATCTTTACAAAAAAAGAGGAAAATATTATTTTTTTTTCACATAGACTGGCTTTTTCCTCACTAATAACATGATTTAATGTTTCTCTAAGTGCAGGTAAGGAAGATTGTGTTTTCGGTTTGAGTGTGATCTGACAAAATGTTATTTTTTGGGGCCATGCATGATGTTTGCCTTGAATTAAGTCAGTCTAAGGAAAAAATTGCAGCATGTTTGATTTACTTCCGTAAATTGGATCACACTCAACCATGAAAGTGAATGGGTCAGTAAAAAAAAAAAGATATCCGATTGCAGTGCAATTTTCACGGACTGACAGAATGGAATAGATAATTTTATTCTCATATCTTTTCCACATCTGAGAAAATTCTCTCCGAAAATGTGGTCATCTGACCCTAGCCTAATTAAAAATAATCAAGAATATCTATTCTCTAAGGGTGACCATACACCTACTCATTCATCATGCACATGCACACTCTGTAGGAAAAGGGGAGCAGTGGTAGGTTATTTCTACAAGAACATAAGGATCAGGCAGATGAAAACCAAATACCCAATCCTTATCTTTCCCAACTTCTGCCATGGTTGGAGACACTTGAAAACCCTACCACATTAGAAAATCGAAAGGCCTTATCTAACTTCAAGCAATATAGGTCTAATATGTACGGCCAGCTTAACTATGAGCTGCTAGGATTTTTTCAAAGTAATATATATTTGTGGAGTAGTAGGGAAGCTCCAGTGCTCCAGTTCCTCTTTTGCAGCCTCAGTGTAATTATACCTTACACAGGGATGTAGCTAAAAAGAGGCAAGTAAACCCTGGCAACCAGAGCAAGTGCCAGCAAGCCACTCTAAAGGTACATACAGGGATAGGGAAGTAAATCTGACATTGTTCATTACTCGTGTTTATCTTCTGCAGTGTATAACTAACAATATACCAGATCAATGCCAAAGACTGATCAATACTCTTTGATTAGAGCAGCTATGTCTACACATTGTGTGGTCATATCATTGCCCACACAGTCTACAAGAAGTTGGTGGTCTCCCATTCATTGATTGTGTTAGGGGAAACTATCATTGCAGGTTCTCTAAACTGATCAGATGAGAAGTGTGTAAATTAGCTAAGGTAAAGTTTGATGATAAAATGTGTAAGAAAAGACTGATATTGCCCAAAGTTTCCAATCGCAGTGAAGCTAGATAGATAATAGATTATAGATATTTAATAGATAGATAATGGATAGTGTAGTCCAGCTGTGTCCACACTGTGCAGTGATGAGGCAGTGACCCAGGAAAAGTTCAAAAGTAAAGTCTCTCCAGTGATCAGCGTACTCACAAACCGAACGTAAATAGGATTCTCATGGATCACAGTCGGAAAACGAAGACAGTCCGTGACTGAGACCGGTAGCTGTGGGTGACTGCACCGCCATGTATGCTGAGGGGTGCCAGGCCTTTTGGCTCCGCTTGACTTTGTTGCTTCACATAAGTGGATCTTTGCAGAGCCTTCTGCTCTGCACACTTGAAAAACTAAACTGACACCCCCAACCCTTTGCGCAGTGGTTATTACAGGGAACCTGTGGCTGTAGGCCACAGGAAAAATCTGGCCGGGAAGGAAATGGACCGCCCTACTACTTTCCTGTAGTCCGTTTCAAAAATAAAAGCCCATGGCAGGTTTTATTAAATCTGCCTTGGACAAATAGCTTGCCCAAGATCAACACTTGCTTTTATTCTGTATTGCAATCACAGCTACGCCTGTGACTGCAATGCACTCCCGTGGCTTCAATATGCTTCTGATCACATCCTGGGGGACACATAGTGACCTCACATATAACACCGGTCACTGCCTCACAATAGATAGACAAATAGATAGATAGATATTTTTAGATGTCTATTTAGTAAATGTTCTTTTTCCTAGTCAAAAAAGAGAAATTACTTTTAAGTTACTGAAATTGAAGACTAATGAAAGCGTTTTATTGGAAGACTCAAAAAATATATATTTTTTTTAACTCTCTTCACATTAACATCTGTTTCAGTTTCTGTTGTTACAATGGGGAGAATAACAAAGTCTAGAACGCAGAAACAAAAACTTGATGAACCCCTTATAATGCAATAGGATTTTTTACAGTCCTTTAGGATCAAAGTCAAAAAGAAAGAAACAAATCAAAATCCATAAACAAGTCTACTAAAGTGAGAAACGTTGCACCAGTGGGAACAGAGCCTTAGTTCACATTATAGAAAACAATTGGCTTTGGTCCCCCAACTCTTTTTATTTTTTCAATCTTAGTATTTCTAGATAGAACTTCCATGTCCTGCACACTGCTTACTATACTTGGGCCCCATTCATCAAGAACGTTTAGCCCAGAATTCTGGAGTAAAACTGTTTGCGCAAAATGTTCACATGACATCAATCCCTGAATGGAGTAACCGTCTTGCAGTAGTTTACAACAACTGAAAGATGCATTAAATTTATTAAGAGGCACACACCTTTAAATGAATTTGATGCATCCTTACTCTAGCGCACTATTAATCAAGACTGAGCTGGTGCAAAACACCAATGTTGATGAATTACAATGTTTGTAAAGCATAATTTTTTGATATACTGTAAGAGTGGACTAATTTACATTTAGCCTCTGAAAATTCCAAAAAAGCTAAAAATGTGCCTAATACTTCACATAGTGATCATTTCATTGTATGTATTTTATTTAAATTATGAAGTTTAAAATCTTTCCCTATCCATGTGATATGGAATAACTTTCAGATTACTGGGGGTCTGGCTACCATTGCCACAACAATTCCTAAGAAAGAGGGAAGCTGAAAAGAGCAGTGGTCAATGGTGTGCACTACTGCTTCATTCACACTTAAAGAGAATCTGTCACCAGGTTTTGCTACCTCATCTACAGGCAGAATAATGTAGGAAAATAGACCCTGATTCCAGCGATGTATCACTTAGTTTACTGGGTGCAGCGGTTCTGACACAGAGTTCTTAAATGTAGAGTGCAGCAGAGCTGAGAAAGCTAACC
This sequence comes from Dendrobates tinctorius, assembly GCF_039654945.1. NCBI lineage: Eukaryota > Metazoa > Chordata > Amphibia > Anura > Dendrobatidae > Dendrobates > Dendrobates tinctorius. The sequence goes on along the minus strand of NW_027361746.1, from coordinate 8,186,311 downwards.
CCGCCCACACTACAGCTTTCTATGTATATTGTCTATTGACAGTGAGCCAGTTACCAGAGAAGGGAGCGTGGTCAGACCACTTAGCCTGAGGGAGCTAGTCTGGGCAGAGATAATCTCCTGGTGATAAAACCTTCATTGTATGGAAGCAATAGCACACAGCTTATACGTGACTTGTTTCTAAAATCTGTGTCTCAGTCCTTACATCATTCTGTCCTCAGAATACATAGCAAAACCCTGCTGACAGATTAACTATAATGGGAGTGCTGGAAATTGCTGAGAGCTGCGCTTGGCTGATCTTCAATACTCCCATTAAAATGAATGGGTTGAACTTGTTGCAAAGGAAATGTAGCATCAAATGGCGACAATTCAAATGTTTACACCAAATAAGCTATAAAAAATGAAGTATTGCTCCTTTATAGAGTAATCTGAGCACTTGATGCATTATTGAAATCGGGGAGTTTTAGTTTTGCTTAATCTTTGAGGCTTGAAATATTAGTCATTCATTATGCTATTCCTATTAACTTATTAAGCAGCACTTCAGTTCTATAAAGTGTGGATTATATGTTTGTAGGTATAAGAATATTATCTAATATTAATATGCTTTTATGAAGCTATTTACAGTTTTATTTTTATCTATGGGAATATATTTCAGAAACGAAACTTTAACTGTACAGCTGAAGACATAAAGGAAATGATCGCATTAAGAGTCTACTCGGCCATATTTGATTTTACTCCTCAATCTATGATTAATAATTCCATTTCTTATGTTCCATGTACTTTTTTGCATTTTTACTCCAGTTCTAGACAGCTCCGCCAACTATTTGAAAACTGGGTGGAGCTTATCGTAGAGTTGGAGTGACCAAGCACAGCAGACAGATCAATCAAAATTTACACTAGAAAAGTTGTGTAAATTACAACAGGAAAGTATTCCAGTCCAGTAGAGTTCATGTTTTGAAGTGGTGAACAGAAGCTGAAAGATGCACCAGGTTCATTAAGAGATGCACGCCTATTAATGAATTTAACGCTACTTACTCCAGAGCACTTTTCATTAAATCTGAAGTGCAAAGCGCAAGTCTTCATAAATCAGGGTCTGGTGTGGATGCAATTAATGCATCAGAAGTAGGCTTCAATCTATAAGGCACAACCTAAAAGAGAATCTTACTAAAATTCACCATCCGTCTCGAAATTTAGATCAGAAACAATAGATATTAAATTCTATAGAATTACAACAAAACACAGCTCTGGGTATTATTTGCACCAACAAATCCCACTCTTTAAATATTGGAGCTTTTTTTAACAATGGCTAAATATGTTCCTTTTTGTTTGCATCCAGCCAGGCTGAGATAACCTATTCTTTTTAGATAAAGCATGCTTAAAATTCTGAAATGTTGACAGAAATAGGACACGATGATTATAGGTCTATGAAATCTTTCCTTTTTTTGCACAGGATGTGCTGAGTCAGCAGTCTCAGAATGGACGTGTATAGTAGGTGTTAGGAAGAAAAATATGAGAAGAGAATTGTTAAACTGTTTCTATTCCAAATACAAGTAGGATGGGTCTGTTTGCCATTATACTGCGGTGACTCATTCTCTCTCTCACGGAATCCACATGGATATCTTTCCACTTGTTACAATTACACATTAAAGGGTAAAATTATAAAACAAAAATAAAATTAACTTGTCACATTGAACATGCTATTCTACATATGGGCAGGTTGTAAAGCAGGAGCTGAACAGATCCATATATTATTTTGTAGAAAAATATTTGGTATATCTTATAAATTATTGAGCAATGAGGGCTTATGAGTCTGGTGGGTGGTGCTTCTCAGTGATTGACGGCTGTATGTGATTACACACTCTCACGGGAAAGGGGGTCAGCATCTATACAGCATTCAAGCACCTTTAGCTCTGCTTAAAGATTTTTTTTAATAGAAATTGACATACCAGATCAGGATCGGTATGAATTCTAGAATATGAATTTGTCTAGAATGTCATGAACAACTTCAGCAAAAGCTGTCAATGAGTAATGCCAAAGTGGTTTGAGCGCCTTTTTATTGAAAAATCATTGGTAGCTCGAGATCACAGACTTCACCAATGTTACCTTCCCACTAGTGATGAGCGAGTATACTCGTTGCTCGGGTGGTCTCCAAGTATTTTGGCGTGCTCGGAGATTTAGTTTTTGTCGCCTTAGCTACATGATTTGCGAGTGTTAGCTTAAATACATGTGTGGAATGCCTGTTTGTTAAGGAATTCTCACATGTATTCAAGCTGTCTAGCAGTCGCAAATCATGCAGCTGAGACGACGAAAAATAAATCTCCGAACACGACAAAATACTTGGAGATCACCCGAGCAACGATGCTATTCGTCCATCACTACTTCCCACATATATCTATCTACAAAATGCCCCCAAATCATTTAGGCTTTGTTTCCCCTTTAAAGCATTAAATGAAGATTCAATTTGCTAGAAATTAATTACAAAATACAAAAACTCACCTCACCAACCCTCTGCTGTTCCTCCTCCAACTTTAATGGATTACTACTGTGGCTAGGGATTGAGACTATTGGGGGACCAGGCAGCGTTAGGTCAAGAGCATTTGTTAACCCATTCTGAAAAAAAAATCAGTCCTCATACAACCTCTTTAAAGGAAACCTGTCTCCAGGTTTTCCCCATATTAACTAAAGCCACCACATTTCATCTTTCTTACACATCACTATAGCAATGTGTGTATAAGCCCCTTTCACCGTCCACCGGTGATTAGGAGATATCATCCACATCAATGAAGACAGAAGGGCTGCAAATGTGGGGAAAGAGGAAGCGTTGAGGACCCCTCTCCAACCAGACGCCGTGATTACCAGATGGAACTCTAAGTATTTTCATTAAATCTGTGTGAACGGGGAGTTTATACAGAGATTGCTTGGGTGATATGTAAAAGGGCTTAAAGGTGGCGCTTTTATTATATATTGGGAAAACCTGGTGACAGATTCCCTTTAAAGGGTGAAATTGCAATAAAATATGTGCCACGTTTGTCATAGTTCTTGGTGATTAAAAGAGTGAAGTAAAATCCTGTGTCATGTATGTTTCATACAGAATTACATGTCCAAAATTAATTGATTTTCAGTCTGGTAACAGTTTTATAATGTATTATGTGTTGCTACTTATTTTTCAGCTTTTTCCTCGTTAATATGATTGTTTTTTATTAATAGTGTTGAACTATATTTCATAGAGGCCACAGTTATAATCCCATGACTCTGCATATGTGGTGATCACAGAAAGCCACAGCTATTTTACACTGGTTTCCCATGGAGAGGCCAAGGGTTCTCATCATCTACATGGGCACGTTTTGAATGTTGAAACAGGTGCAAACTGGAAAATTGTGAAGCACAGTATTACATTGTGTATTAAGAGTTTCTCAGAGGATACAAATTTTTTTTCAAAGGGCATAGACTGGATTAAGACAAGGTGAAACCCCCCCTGATTCCCTGAAACCCCATATTGATGTATACCTTGTCCCCTCTGGTGACTTCTCTCCTTACAGGAAATGCCCGCTGAGCCAATCTCTGACCATTGTAGGTCACCCCTTCTTATAAGCACTGGCTGAGCAATCATTTCCTTCGACTACAAGTGCATCAAGACTGGACCAGGAAGTAGAGCCCAACGTACACATTGACACATCGAGAACAGGAGTCTGAGCCCTTTGTAAAATTATTTTTATATCTTGGACAACCCCTCTAACACACAAAAAGGTAACTAGTTGAGTTATTTTAAATATATGTGAATTTACTAGTTAAAATTATATAATCTCTATAATAAAACCTCACTTTTGCCCCATTGTTAATCGCAGACAATTTTGGGAGGTGGATTCCTGTTTATAAACTTTCACCAACTCTTTGGCTTCCACGCTCCTACTATTTGAAATACTGTAAGGTCATAACTGCACATTGACCAAGGAGGAAAAATGTAATGTTAAAAAATGCAAGTAAAGCAATTTCATGGTAAAATTCAGAAAAATACTAGAAAGATTTAAAAAAAAAACAAAACTAAACAGATAATAAGTACATATACTGTATGTTTAAAATCAATATAGAAAACCTGACTCACATGCTTACAATACGTTTCAGTGCAACCTATTAGGATTTCTCAAATGCATAGTTTAGAGGAACACACATAAGTTTCTTTTCTTGACTGCAATTGTCACAATTTTGGGGTTTTCTGTTTTGGACAATCCAAGCAGTTCTTGACATTAAGCTAAACATAAGATGTCCCACTGCTGGGACCCCTGGCAGTTCTACCTGGCAGTAAGTATTAAGGAGAAATTAACTATTACATAGTGCCAAATGAAATAACTGGACAGTTCATGTAATATAAAAGATGAGTTCTCCAGATAGAAAAGCTATTTTTTTCCAGTCTAGTTAATAAATGCTGATTCTTAAGTGGATGACCCCCACTATTAACGCAAGAAAAATAGTGACTATGACACATCTTTTAAAATTAGAGCAAAAGAGCATCTAATTTTCCTACGTAAGCATCATACACTAGTGTCAATTTTAAATTCAGCAAACTAACCTCTTAGCATATTTTTGGAGTGTGTACAAAACTGGAGTACCTGGTGGAAATCCACAGGGAGAACATAGAAATCCCATGTAGATGCTGATCTTATTTTGACTTGAACCCAAACTCTCAGCAAGGTAACAATAATAAGCAATGAGCCACCGTGCCACTGTGCGTGGCTAAACAATATTGTGTATGTGGCTCTTGCTGGAACGCTGCTCAAGGTTGCCAACTTGACTTTTGATCTGGACAGTTTATCAAAAAATCATGGACAATAATTTTTTACAGACACTTTGGAAAACCACAATAAATCATTTTGAGTATAAGTGATACATGTCTACATACATACATGTATAGCAGATGTGAATCTCCCACCATCAGTCTTGACACATGCTGCTCTCATCCAAGAGATGGTCAGAAACCCCATCTTTTGTATAGGAATTCCAACCTCCTCTCCATGACAATAAGCGCCCCGATCTCGAGATTTATACAGGTCCTACTGGCGTGATACATACCTACCATACATTTATGGCATATCCTATTAATATACTGAAAAGGTACCATATAAAACACCCATCTAAGGCTGGTTTCACATTTGCGTTTTTTAGCGCTGGAAAAAAACGCACACCTGCGCATGCGTTTTTTCCCCTATATTTAACATGGGTGCGCATACCTGCGCACTGGTCAGCGCATGTATGCGATTTTCATGCGCTGCGTTTTTTGGGGGTGTGCGATTGGATTTTCCAGAAGCAGCATGTTGCATTTTTTGGCCCTGCAAAAAAGCGCATGCGCACATATGCGCACGTTTTGCGCTAAAAATGGCCATTATAGCCTATGGATGCGCATATGTGCGCACTGGCATGCTCATGTATGCGTTTTTTTGCATATGCGTTTTTTTTTTTAAACCATGGAATTTAGGGGTTTGGGTTAGAGTTAGGGTTAGTTAAGGGGGTTTAGGGTTAGGGTTATGGTCAGGGTCAGGGTTAGGGTCAGGGTTAGGGTTAAGTATGGTTTTGTTAAGGATTAGGGTCATGGTTAGGGTCAGGATTAGGGTTAAGTATGGTTTTGTTAAGGGTTAGGGTCAGGGTTAGGGTTAGGGTCAGGGTTAGGGTTAGGGTTAGGGTTAGGGTCAGGGTTAGGGTCAGGATTAGGGTTAAGTATGGTTTTGTTAAGGATTAGGGTCAGGGTTAGGGTCAGGATTAGGGTTAAGTATGGTTTTGTTAAGGATTAGGGTCAGGGTTAGGGTTAGGGTCAGGGTTAGGGTTAGGGTTAGGGTCAGGGTTAGGGTCAGGATTAGGGTTAAGTATGGTTTTGTTAAGGATTAGGGTCAGGGTTAGGGTCAGGATTAGGGTTAAGTATGGTTTTGTTAAGGGTTAGGGTCAGGGTTAGGGTTAGGGTCAGGGTTAGGGTCAGGATTAGGGTTAGGGTTAGGGTCAGGGTTAGGGTTAAGTATGGTTTTGTTAAGGGTTAGGGTCAGGGTTAGGGTTAGGGTCAGGGTTAGGGTCAGGGTTAGGGTTAGGGTCAGGGTTAGGGTTAGGGTTAGTTGGGGTTTAGGGTTTGGGTTAGGGTTAAGTATGATTTGGTTAAGGGTTAGGGTCAGGGTTAGGGTTAGGGTCAGGGTTAGGGTTAGGGTCAGGGTTAGGGTTAGTAAAGTCATGGTTTGGGTAGTGTGAGGGGCCACCTAAAAATGTTGGAAAAAAACGCAAACGCGGTAAAAACGCGCTAAAAACGCATACAAACGCATAAAAACGCTGCGTTTTTTTCATGCATGCTCATAAAAATGCTTGAAAAAAACGCAGCAGTTGTATGCTTATGTATGCGTTTTTTCAATGCGTTTTTTTGCGGGAAAAACGCGCTGCAAAAAAAAGCAAGTGTGAAACTAGCCTAAAATCCAGAAAACAATTTTAAGCCAGTTGTATGAAACAGCGCCATGAGCTGTGTCCTACATCGAACCACTCTCTTGAATTGGAACTCCACTTCCATTTCTGGAAGAAAACATCAATGTATCTTGTACAAACCCCTTTAATTTTTTATATATATAAATGTAGCAATATAAAGATGTGTCCGCCCTTACCCTTCAACAAAATTCATTAAACGGGTTGTACAGCCTCTAAAATTTGAGGGCTTAACCGTGGAATAGGAAATTAATATCGAGCCTTTAGGCGTACGTCTATGGGCACCCTGTATGATTAGCTGTTGGAAACAGATGCATTTCATGATACTAATTCAATATATTCTAACAACATGCAAGCAAAATCCCTGACAGTATGAGGGGTACATCACAACCACTTGGTGTGTCACACAAAGACATACGCAGCATAAACTTCTCTTGGCAGTGTATCACAAAATCATATTTGGTTTTTTCTTTAAAACTGCACCCCTTATCTCAGAATATATCAAGTTAAAATGAAAAATAGGGAAGGACACATCTGTATATGCTTTTTCCAATAATTGGTCTTTGTAGAAGTTCTGCAGTCTTCTTGGAGAACATGTGATTTATATCTGTAATCTCAGTAGAAGGCATACAAGTAAGTGTATTAGCAGAATCTTGTGGTAGAACATTACACATGGTCGTCAATAAAGCTTTGTCTTCTTTTTAACGTTCTTACACAGAAAGCTTACTATGTACAGCCCTAAAATAAGTTTCTAAGGTAGTTGTGATCTAATCACAGAGCAGGCTTGTATTAAGAAATGAACATGTGTACCTAAGATATATATATATATATGATTCCGTACGTAAGTCGACAAACTGTGGTCACGATGATCGCCTTGAATGAATATGTTTCTTGATGAGTTTAGGCACCAATGATTCCTAATGGATGAAGTCACCTAAATCACGAGACTAGAATAAGGTTAAAACATTAAATTTGGCTTTCACAAAACAGTTGATGCCACTGCTTTTTTGTTTTCTCCTTACCAAGCCACCCCTATTAATTAAAAAATACATTTTATAAATTTATTAAACTATTGGCTAAGCTTTTATACTACATGCCTTAGGATTTAATGATCCTTTACATTAACGACAGAGCAAACCGTGCGCATCTGGACAACATAATGAAGTCATATTTCTGGAAACCGACACGAGCGTAACGTCTAAATTTTGAAGACACGATGTAGAGATGTATGATGTATGGATCACAAAAAGCCCACAAATAACCAGTGTTCTAGAATTGGTTCAGGCAAAAAAAGTGCTTCATTACATTCTCAAAGACCTTGAGATTATACATTTGTTTCTGCTATCCCTAAAGTTGATCCAATTAGATTTTTTGCTTTACTAGCAGCCATGCAATAGACATTAGTATTTTTGATGAATGAATCGGAGAAAACTGTGACATTGATTAAAAAAAAACACAGCAAAAAAAAATACAATTTACATTTTTTGTAGTGGCATTATTGTATATACATCGGGCATGCAGATTTAGTCTTTGCGATGAGGAATTGTTCTTAAAAGAAAATATGTGATCGTTAATAATTCCAATAAATTAGAAATATATGGAAAAACAATGGCTGCAAAAGTATACCTTCAATCTATTATATAAATTCATAATTCTCATCATGGCATGGAAATAAAATAAAAAATGATCAAAAGCAATATGATCAATGTAATATTGAAGCAGATGAAGTATAAAAAAATGCTACAAAATAAAAGGGTAACTCAAACCTCCCACGCCCCAATGCAAAACTATAAGCGAGACCCAAATGTGATACATCATTTATAGAACTAATTTTATCAAATGGGGCAAAGGAACCAGAGGCTTATCATCACATCCTATAGTGATGATGAAACATTGAAATTTACAAGATGGGAAAATACATTTTTCAAAAACATTTCAGTCATTAGGGTGATAATTGCTGGTTATAAGTAAATGAGAGTCCAGCTTGTAATTAAGTAAATTAGGTAGAAATGATTTGGAAATGCGTACTCAAAGAAAAAAAAAGTTACAAAAATGATTTTAATGTTTAAAGTAAAGGAAGACACACGTATGTATATGAATTTATATGCATGGAAGTTTTAGTGCTAAACAGTTTATATATATATATTTTTTCATATATATTTTTATTTTTACATTCTTTTTGTATGATTGATCCATCTAAAATATTTCTTGATATAGATATTAGGATTCTAGAGATTTAAAGAGTTTTTTTTTGGGATGGTTTCAGTTTATTACAGTGCTGTTCATATGTACACATAAGAGGCATCATAAATTTGAAGCATAACGTGGTTTGTCTGTTTCTGTTTCTGTGGTTGGTCCTGTGGTGGTTGAATCCTTACTGGAAGTTGGAGCTGATGTTGATGGTGGAGCTGGAGCTCCAGCTCTTGCAGGAGGTAGAGCTCCAGAAGACATCTGGCGAAACAGGGCAACCCTTGGTGGAACATTGCCCCGGCTTCCAGATTGAGCACCTGTAGCTTGCACATTTGATACAGGTTGAGGTAGGGAGGCCAATGACTCCCCTACCGTTGGATGTGGCTTTGCCACAAGAGTAGAAACTTCATGGGGTAAGGAAGGCTGTGAAGCAGAGAGAGGCCTCACATCTCTTGTCAGGTTAGAGTTTGGTAAAGCTTGGGTGCTCCTATGAATTTCACTGATCGGCATTGCTCCAGACGCTGATTGTTGCTGCTGTTGCTGCATTAAAGAAAGTTGGGATGCAGTAGGGGAACTGTAATGAAATGTTCGACCTGCCAATGGACTCTGTACAGAGGGACTACCCACAGCTGATGTAAAAGAAGGTGAGAACATAGCAGCTTGCTGTGGGGTCTGTGGACTTGGTGTTGGAGACTGTAGGTTTCCATGAGAAAGACTGTTTGCAGTATAAACAGGTGGAGATTGGGTCCTCATTCTCAGAGATGTATTAGAATTTAGGGCTGGCATTTGTTGGTAGCTAACTGAGGGAGTCACTTCTATCATCTCCCTGTCGTGTTTCACTATCTGCTTCAGGATCTCGCTCTCCTGGTTGTTGAACACTCCCGTGTTGAGGTCCTTTTGAAATCGTTGCTGGAGAATGGAGTTCTTCTTCCCTGTTGGAAAAGATGATTGTTTTAATACACCTCAAGAAAAATAAGTGGGGTCTTGATATCAAGAAAGCAAACCAAACAAAGAAAACAAAACCCCCTAAAAATTAACTTTTATTTCAATATTAAAAATACTCAATATTAAAAAAGGTGCTAGGATCAGCCAGGAACCACCCAAAATACAGTGTTAACATAAAAAAAAAGCTCACGCTGCACACAGCATTGACTTTTTGGCCTTTGGGGGAGATGGAAGCCCCCACTTTGATCCCCTGATGAACCCTTAACTTTGTAGAGTGGGAAACACTTCGGGAATATGACAATCTATGGCTGGTAAGTATTTCTTAATCACACTTTGGTGTTGTTGAACATGACATTTCTTTTTACTATGCTTAAGGAACATGATTATTTATGGCTGATAAGTAATACTTCTTAAGTATCTCTAAATTATTTGTTGGTATTGATATGGCATTTGAATTTATGCTTACCATATGTGGGAATAAGATCATCTATGACTGATTAGAATGTCACAATTTCCTTAAGCGTTACTGAAACCTGTGCTATGGAAAATGGGGTTAATGAGTATTTACCTTTTGTTACTGAATTTCGTACATTTTTGGCTTGAGACCTATTTATGGTCTTCAAATACCCTGACTCCTTTGGCTCTCAAATATTATAAATATTATAATACATTATTTCATTGGAGTAAATTATTAAATGATTGCTGAGTGCACTATAGGACTATATCATCACTAATTCCTGTACTTTTTTTGTTTAGTGGATATGTATCCACAATGGTGGATAATAGGGTGTCGGTTGAGACATGTCCACAATATTATGGTTATTAAACATCTCATCTGTCTAGCTGCCTATGTATATACATTTTTTGAGGCACACTATTGAGAATAGAAGGACTGACATATCTCGCATTCTAGTGTGGACTCTGGCTCCATCGCACAACAGCCGTTAACAGCACATCAGCCCTAGATAAGATACCTAGTTTCCTATGAGACAATTTTTGTCTCCCCATTAGGGGTACTTTTTTGTGTGGTCTTTTTATGTGTGTGTGTGTTTTCCTTTGTGTCCCATATTTTCGTATGTTTAGGGTGATCTAGAGTACACAGGGCTGCCGAGGTTAAGTGGGGGCCCATCACGTATACAACTAGGGTGCCAACCTCCGCTGTTAGGTAGGGCTTTTCTCAGGGCCTTACAGGGTGAGATTAGCCTCCCTTCTCGATTAATTCTGGTTATTATACCTTTTTTGTGTGATCACTGTATTTTGGGTGGTTCCTGGCTGATCCTAGCACCTTTTTAATATTGAATACTTTTAATATTACAATAAAAGTTCATTTTTAGGGGTCTTTGTTTTCTTTGTTTTTTTTTTTAATACGTTCTTAGAATTAAACATATTTCTTTGATTAGAAAAGATGAGTTGTGATGCTAAGAAGCCATAATCTTAAATAAAATAAATATTAAGATTAACCTCTTATAGCAGCAGAAGACATATGAAGGCATCAAGAGTATAGTGAGCTCTTATTAAAGGCTTTTTAAGGGATTTTACCAAAATTGATATTAATTACCTTTCCACTGAATAGGTTATACGTCTATGATGGCTAGAAACCTCAATGATCAATAGAGCTGGCTTCCTGAGTCCTTATTACTGCACAACTGCAGTTCATAGGCTTTCAAATGGAGTGGCCATCATAAATGCACAATCTACGGGACAGGGCTGATAGAAACAGCCAAATACAGAGTTTGGCTATTTTTGTCAGCCCCATAGACATTGAATGCTGTGGAAGGGGACATGCTTGACCAATACTCCATTCAAACAACTCCTCATGGTGGGTGTGTAGTTATAATAGCTCAGAGCCTTTTTCTAGTGATCAGTGTGGTTGAAAACAATATCCATAGCAAGCAGACATTCATTCTGTTTATAGTTGAAGAATGTTCGTTGTTGGAAAATGCATTATTGATAGATAGATAGATAGATGATAGATAGATAGATGATAGATAATAGTGATGAGCGAGTGTACTTGTTGCTCGGGTTTTCCTGCGCATGTTCGGTTATCCTCCGAGTATGTTGGCGTGCTTGGAGATTTAGTTTGCGTCGACACAGCTGCATGATTTGCGGCTGCTAGATAGCCTGAATACATGTGTGGAATTCCTAACAAACAGGCATTCCTCACATGTATTCAGCCTGTCCAGCAGCCGCAAATCATGCAGCTGTGTCGACACAAACTAAATCTTCGCGCATGCCAAAATACTCGGAGGACACCCGAGCATGCTCGGGAAATCCCGAGCAACGAGTATACTCACTCATCACTAATAGATTTCTTTGCTTTCTGATATACAATTGGCCTCCAAATTTTAGTAAATATAACACTGTGGACATGACATCAGATTCTAAGCATATTTTCCTCTAGCTATTATATATAACAATGTAATTGTATATGACTAGAATATATGTGCTGTTGTAACCTGTTGTAATACACAAGATTAGAGTGAGCAGAACTTAAAACATAAAAATGTGTTTCCTTCTAATACTGCCATAAAACAAAACATATCAACTAAACTCACTTCCATCAAAGCCTCAGCTGACCCTCAATAATTTGGAGCCACTATTCCTATAAAGCACTACATACATTATCCTTATACTCCTTAAAGTTCTCAATCCCTATTTCATAGAAGTAGTAATAAAAGATTCCTCCAGTGCATATATATATATTTTTTTAATTTACCTCCTTTTTTTTTAGATCTGTAGATACTTTAGTTTTACAAATGTCACACTGTAATGTAATAATGTCGTCGGCACTCCCGACGTCGGTTTAGGTGCACAAGCGGAAGAGATAGTCCAAGTAATCAGCGAAGAGTAAACTATGGCACTACAATTAGTTAGTCTTTGGATTAATGTATTATTTGTGAAACATCAGCATTTATAACATCGACCAAAACAAAAAACAGCCACCTGCACTTTGTTAATGGTTGATGGGCTGATGCTAAGTTTTAGCCATTCCACATGTGTCCACTGCTCTGCATAGACCATGAATGAGGTCCAGAAAGGATCAAAATATTGGCTGTTTTCTGCTTTGTGGATATGATAAATGCTGATGTAAAGAATTTTACATATTCAAGACAAAACAATTGGAGTGCCATAGTTTATTCTTCAATTTGAATGTGATGTAATTACTCAGAATTGAATTTAGAGCTGGTCATATAAATCCATATTCATGTAGTGCATGTTGATTAAATACAAATCCCATACATGCTGCAAAAAAATATGGTCATTGGAGAAAAAAGGATTTAGTTCAGCTCACCCCTCATTGATGCTGCAGCAAAGTCTGAGCAAGGACACGTCTCCACTTGGACGTCTTGGAATACTTCATAGAAAAAGGAAAGTCCAGCTCAAGGAGTAAAATCCAGAATTTTCTTTATTTATTTCATTAAAATACAAGCATGGCTGCTCAGAATGAGTCTAAGAGCGTATACCGCTCCAAAAACGTACAGAACCTCATGGGCACTTTCTGTGCAGCTATCCCATGTCAGGGTAAAAACCGCAATGATGACTATAGCAGCCATGCTTGTATTTTAATGAAATAAATACAAGCATGGCTGCTATAGTCATCATTGCGGTTTTAATTCAAGATTTTACTCCGTGAGCTGGACTTTCCTTTTTCTATGAAAAAAATATGGTCCTGAGATTTTTAGCACAAGTAATATTATGAGATCAATAAAACTACACAACCTCTTGAAATAAATATAGAGAATGGAGATCAACTACTAAAGCCGAACTGCTAAAGTTATTACCATCACTGATTTTCCTTCAAATTTGGCTAAATATAATTATTCAATTAAAATGTAAGATTCAATTCCATATAAAATTTAGTTAAATCCATCTAAAATGTACGTACATCAACCTACTGTATAAGTTAAGATATAAGTTACTACCCCAATTACAAAAAACTTGAGACGGTGTGAAAACTGGAAAGCAGAGAAGTGTCACAGGTCTGTCTGGACCTCGGTCTGTCTCTATAAGGCTGTCTATTTAAGGATAACAGCAGAAATATACCAGAAATGAGCCAGAAGTGAACAGAAGGTACGACTAACCACTGTGTTTTCATGTACTAAATTTCTCTTACCTCCACACTTACTCTAACCATGCTGACATACGTTCTAACAGTTTTGGCTCCATTACTCTTCACTCTCCTTCGCTATCCACAAACCCCAACACCCGCTAACCAAGTAATAATCTCTCCTTCCCTCTTGCCTCCCTACCTGACCTCCTCCCCTGACCTGCTCCTTAACCTCAGATCTCTCCTAATAAAACACAAAACAAGCCGCCCACTCTCCTTCTCCCACATGCTCTCCCTCTCTCTGCTTCTCCTCACTGCTGGCAAAATATCTCCAAATCCTGGACCCCCATAGCTCATACCTCCCTTTATTACCCCCTTCTATTGCTTCCAACCCAATACAAACACCCAAAATCTTTTCCCACCTCAAATCCGTGCCCTTGATGCCCACCACCCTGCTCCCACTCTCTGGATCCATATGCAATAAACTCCATGTGATTCACAACCTCTTTACCTCTCGTAATTTTTCCTTCCTTGGCCTCACCGAAACATGGCTGACACCCTCCGACACTGCCTCCCCTGCTGCGCTATTTATGGCGGCCTCCACTTCACCCACACTCCTCGCCCTGGCAACAGACATGGTGGAGAAGTGGGCCTTCTCCTTTCTTCCCACTGCACCTTCAACCCAATCCCACCTCTACCCTCCCTTATCCTCCCCTCTTTTGAAGTCCACTCTGTCGGCATCTACTCTCCCTCCAACCTCCAAGTGGCTGTCATATACTGACCTCCAGGCCCAACCACTGCCTTTATTGACCAATTCTCCACCTGGCTCCTTCACTTTCTCTCTACTGACATTCCCACCATCATCATGGGTGACTTCAACAACCCCATTGACACTCACCAGTCGGCAGCCTCCAAACTCCTGTCCCTTACATCATCTTTTGGACTTACCTAGTGGTCCTCCTCAGCCACCTACACAGACGGACACACATTACTCCTGGTCTTCACCCGTCTCTGCTCCCTATCTAACTTCACCACCTCCCCTCTCCTTCTACCTGACCACCATCTACTCACTTTCTCATCCCTGTCCTCCTCACCTGTCACCCATGTCAAGCAACATGCGCACCCACGCAGAAACCTTGCACATCTAGACAGTCACACACTCTCTGACTCTATCCTAGCACTGTCCTCCATATCTTCACTCCACGAACAGACACTGCCACTAGCTTCTACAATGCCACTCTTGCATCAGCCATCGTCTCGGTCACTCCTGTCATGCATAACAGAGTGCGATGAATCAATAGACAACCCTGGCACAATAACATCACTAAAAAGCTTTAGCAAGCATCCAGAATTGCAGAACAGTGCTAGAAGAAAACGCATTCGCAAGACAACTTCACTCCGCTCAAACAAGCAACACTCGCATTCAAATCTACCCTCACCTCTGCTAAACAGGCTTACTTTACATCCCTTGTATCTTCCTTATCCCACAATCCCAAATAGTTGTTCAATACTTTTAACTTGCTCCTCCACCCACCACTGCCCCCTCTGACTTCCCTAATGTCTGCTGAGGACTTTGCCACACACATCAAAAACAAGATAGACCAAACACAGCAAGTCTTAATTGCTCAACCACCACAACCCTTTTGTATACCAGACCAATGCCCAAACCCCATAACCTCCCTCTCTAACATCACTGAAGGGGAACTTGCTCATCTGCTCTACAAATCACACCTCACCACTTGTGCACTTGACCCTATCCCATCCCACCTCCTCCCCAACATCACCACCACTCTTATTCCATCCCTAACCCACCTCTTCAACCTATCACTAACTTATGGTACCTTCCCTTCTGCTTTCAAACATACCACAATCATGCCTATCCTTAAAAAGCCAACCCTCGACCCAACAGCCATGTCCAGCTATCGCCCAATATCACTGCTCCCATTCACTTCCAAACTCCTGGAACAACATGTCCACACTGAACTTTCCTCCCACCTCTCATCTAACTTTCCCTTTGACAATCTACAATCTGGTTTCCGCCCCCATCATTCCACTAAGACAGCCCTGACCAAAATTACTAATAACCTACTTACAACCAAAGTTAAAGGACAATACTCTATACTCCTCCTTCTAGACCTGTCCTCTGCTTTCGACACAGTTGACCACTGCCTCCTACTACAGATCCTCTCTTCCTTTGGCATCAAAGACCTCGCCCTATCCTGGATCTCCTCATACCTTTCCAACCTCACATTCAGCATCTCCAACTCCCACACTACCTCCTCATCCCACCCTCTCTCTGTTGGAGTCCCCCAATGCTCTGTTCTAGGACCCCTACTCTTCTCAATCTATACACTTGGCCTGGAGCAACTCATAAAGTCCCACGGATTACAGTACCACCTTTATGCCAATGATACTCAGATCTTCCTCTCTGGCCCAGATGTCACCTCTCTGCTCTTCAGAATCCCAGAGAGTCTACCAGCCATATCCTCCTTTTCCTCCTGCTTCCTCAAACTGAATGTGGACAAATCTGAACTAATCATCTTTCCCTCATCTCACAGATCCTCCTTACCCAATCTATCTGTAACAATTGACGACATCCCGCTTTCCCCTGTACCAGAGGTCCGCTGCCTCGGAGTAACCCTTGACTCTGCCCTGTCCTTCAAACCGCACATCCAAACTCTCTCCACTTCCTGCCGCCTCCAGCTCAAAAATATTTCCAGAATCCGTCCCTTCCTCAACCCTCACTCTACTAAATTGCTTGCGCATGCCCTCACCATCTCCCGCCGCGACTACTGCAACATCCTTTTCTGTGACCACCCTGCTAACACCCTCGCACCTCTCCAGTCCATCCTTAACTCTGCTGTCCGACTAATTCATCTCTCTCCTCGCTACTCCTCTGCTTCTCCCCTCTGCATATCTCTTCACTGGCTCCCATTCCCTCAGTGTATCCAATTCAAATTACTAATACTGACCTGCAAGGCCATCCATAACCTGTCTCCTCCATATATTTCTGAACTAATGTCCTGATATCTTCCCTCACGTAATCTCCGATCCTCCCAAGACCTTCTTCTTTCCTCCACACTTATTCGCTCCTCACCCAACTGCCTCCAAGACTTCTCCCGAATAGCCCCCATCCTCTGGAATTCTTTGCCCCAACACGTCCAACTATCAACCACACTTGGATCTTTCAGACGGAGCCTGAAAACCCTTCTCTTCAGGAAAGCCTACAGCCTGCAATGATCCCCACTGCCTTCTCACCACTACTGGAGCTACCGCCTCACCATCACTGGAGCTGAGCAACCCCCCCCAACCTACTCTTTCCCCATTATCCTGTAGAATGTAAGCCTGCAAGGCAGGGTCCTCTCCCCTCTGTATCAGTCTGTGATTGTTAGTTTACTGTAAGTGATATCTGTAATTTGCATGTAACCCCTTTTCATGTACAGCACCATGGAATCAATGATGCTATATAAATAAATAATAATAATAACAATCTGGTTCTTGTGGTGAACTGGCCACCTGCCATCCAAAACTTTCACCAATAAAATAATTTGGTTCTTTATGAAATCAAAAATCCAGCACAGAAGACCCAGGACTGATGTAAAAATAAGAGGGGATACTACACAATGATTGTCATGGCCCTGTCCCAACTTTTTTTGAAATGTGTTGCTGCCATTAATTTATAAGCTAAATGATTCAAAGTAAATGGAGAAATGTATGACTTTCAATTTCTGATTTATTGTTTTTGTTCTGCTGTGAATAAAATATGGCTTTGAGAGTAGACTAATGAATCAGACAATATTCAAATTTGCCATATTTCTCAGGAAATTTGATTCGGTTGATAAAGTTAATGTCTCTTACTATGTTCTTGGGTCTCTCCAGAGCATGCTATATGCAATCTATAAAAAATAAAAAAGCTACTTATACTCACCTCACCACTCACCTCTCCGACCACACCGCTCCTAACCGTCACTTGTCTAGTCCTCGTTGCATCTTCAGATCGCTGCCACTCAAATTGAATTCCATCTCACACCAAGCCCGAATTTCTAGGTCTAATGAGCCGAACCCTTTTGCTAGCAGCTGCTATCAAAACATGCATCGAGGAATGAATGAGTGACGTTGAGCAGTGGATGATCCGGAAGGGTGAGAGGTAAAGTAAGTATAATGATTTTTTTTTAACAATCTGATGGCCTTTTACTGTTCTGAAAAATGACGGTGAGCAAATTACAAAAAATTAGCATTTTGGCAGTTTAACTTTGTAGGATTCATTTCTACTCAAATTTATTTGCTCATCTTTAGCTATAAGAGATTTCTAAATCTTGCATTTTTATTTTCTTTGCCTAGTACCAATTGGGTGCAGTTATCACAGCCGCTGATTACAATAATCCTGTTAATATTTAGGGCTCTCTGCTCCGATGTAGCTGCTTTTTCCTGTATTTGCATTGGAGAGAATAGTGGATTATCTTAAAAGCAGAAGAGAGCTCTCAGGACTACTACTGTTATAAGCAGAGTGAATGCAGTTGGTTGGAAGACCTGGATGGGAAGTCAGCTTTACCAAATAGCAGTAATGCAGGAAGTGGTGTCAGAGAACATGACATATTTTTAGCAACTTCTACTCTACAAACTAGTAATATGCAACATTAGCTGTTACATCCTATAATATTATCAGAGTTGTTCAGTAGCACAAAATGTTATACACTTCTCAACATTGAAATTGCATCACCAAGAAGGAAAAGTAATGGAATTATAAAAATCCCAGGATTAAACGATATGTTAGTTTGATGAAAATGTTGAAAAAATGGGAAAAATGTCTCAAAGTATCAATTTTTTCAGCATCAAATATTATAGTGAGAGCAATATTAGGCTATCATTGCATCCAAGACAAAAGAGGACTTATGACTGAAGAGGATACACCTCCATTCCAGTCTCCATTACTCCATTTTCACTCCATTTAAACTTTAAGGTCTTGGAAAGGGGTCTTAATGAGGGAACATCATACCAATCCCACATCTGGGATTATGGTGTGGAGTGGCATAGTGTACTGTAGCTGGAACCCGCTAGTCCTCTAACCACACACATTGCTCCCCTGTTGAAAATTTTAATGGTGAAATAAAGGTGGGTTTTATGAATGGTGAATGCCATCCTTATTTCTTCTTTGCTTGGATTTAGACATTGTATTTTCCAAGGATAGAGCACCCGTTCTTAGGACATTTATGTGTCTTTATATGTTTGTCATTGTGGAAATATAATTGGTGGAGCAACAGTGCCGGTTTCTTGTTTTTTTTTTGGTCTCATTATATGTACACTAACCCTATCTGTCGGAGTCCCGCAAGGTTCAGTCCTAGGACCCCTGCTCTTCTCCATTTACACCTTCGGCCTGGGACAGCTCATAGAATCTCATGGCTTTCAGTATCACCTCTATGCTGATGACTCACAGATCTACATCTCTGGACCAGATATCACCTCCTTACTTACCAGAATTCCCCAATGTCTAACTGCTATTTCATCCTTCTTCTCTGCTAGATTTCTAAATTTAATATGGACAAAACTGAATTCATCATCTTTCCCCCATCTCACTCGACCCCCCCAACAGATCTGTCCTTTAACGTAAATGGCTGCCCACTCTCCCCAGTCCCACAAGCTCGCTGCCTCAGGGTAATCCTTGACACTGATCTCTCCCTCAAGCCACATATCCAAGCCCTTTCCACTTCCTGCTGACTTCAACTCAAAAATATTTCACGGATCCGCACATTTCTCGACCAAGAATCTTCAAAAACCCTAGTCCATGCCCTCATCATCTCCAGCCTTGGCTACTGCAACCTGCTGCTCTGTGGTCTCCCCTCTAACACTCTCGCACCCCTTCAATCAATTTTAAACTCTGCTGCCTGACAAATCCACCTGTCCCCCCGTTATTGTCCGGCCTCTCCCCTCTGTCAATCTCTGCACTGGCTCCCCAATACCCAAAGACTCCAGTTCAAAACCCTAACCATGGCATACAAAGCCATCCACAACCTTTGCCCTCCATACATCTGTGACCTCGTCTCCTGGTACTTATCTGCACGCAACATCCGATCCTCACAAGATCTCCTTCTCTACTCCCCTCTTATCTCCTCTTCCCACAATCGCATACAAGATTTTTCCAGCACATCACCCCTACTCTGGAACTCTCTACCACAACATATTAGACTCTCACCTACCATGGAAACCTTCAAAAAGAACCTGAAGACCCACCTCTTCCGACAAGCCTACAACCAGCAGTAACCACCAAACGACCAAACCACTGCACGACCAGCTCTACCCTCGCCTATTGAATCCTCACCCATCGCTTGTAGATTGTGAGCCCTTGCGGGCAGGGTCCTCTCTCCTCCTGTACCAGATGCAACTTGTATTAAGATTACTGTACTTGTTTTTATTATGTATACCCCTCCTCACATGTAAAGCGCCATGGAATAAATGGTGCTATAATAAATAATAATAATAATATTAACCACTCAAAGTTACATGATTTGGTTGGTGGAACTTGTGCTACGGCCATTTTTTCACAGTGTCCCAGGGGCCTTTTCTTAACATGTCAATGCCAGGTCATCTTGCTTGTGCTACTTTGAGAAGCCTCCGTGGTCCTAACAGGCTACCATTGCCTGTAGCATCTCCAGACTTATCTCCTGTTAAGCACATCTGAGATGTTAAAAAGAAGAAAAAAAAATTCCTCACCACTCTTCTGTTCAGCCTGTCCCACTGCTCCCTGTCCACTGTCCAGTCCTCTGAGCCTCCATCGCGTTGCATCTCACTCTAGGCAAGGGTGCATATATTTTTTCTTTGTAACCTTTTGTCTACCCTACTGTTAAGCAAGGGCACAATTTATCCATGAATTACAGAAAAAAAATCTGTATTGTCCAAAATGAAGATTTTTGTAAAATTCAATTCCACTTGAATACACTTGCTCATCGTTAGTACATGGTGATGTACTTTATTGTTCTAAACTGCTCCAATGTCCCAGATTAACATGCCTCTCGGTCCTGACAGATCTATGTTCATGTGGGTCACGATACAAGAAGAAAGCATCATCTTGGCTTATGACCAGTTACTGTATATTCTGGAAGGGACCTGGCTGTCTGCCTCAATATGATACACAAGACACCCCCTTCTCCAAAATGAGATGTCAAAACTAATGAAGTGAATTAGACAGCCACCTCTATTTGAGCATATCACTAGTTATATGCTTACACATGGGGTGAAAACTACGTTCTTCTGTATTATATAATGAATAATAACCTTAAAATGTAAAAAAAAAATTTACAGCCACCAAACAACCCTCCTGCGTCATTCATCTACTTACTACTTCTCAAGTAAAGTTAAGCCCAAGTCTAACGCTATTCAGCCAAAAGGGGCGCTACACTACACCATCAACATCAGAACAACTGATCAGTCTGGAACAAAATAAAATCAACAAATTTTTCATACATTAACTTTTCACACCAAGTTCTCCACAGAGCAAAACCTACTGATCAGTAACCTTACTCATATCATGTCCTGATGAAGTAGCCAGTTTGGCTTTGAAATGCATTAACACTGTGAGCAAAAATGTAACTTTTGATAATGCACCTGCTATTTATTCTGCACTTCACCAAAAAGTAGAGCCAGGGTACGACATAATACAAATTGAAAAAATTATCAATTAGAAAGAAAATAAATTAAATCTTATATTACCAATTCAATAATGATATTAGGGGCTCTCGTTTTAACCCCTTTCCGACATCAGGCGTAATAGTATGCTGATGTCGGACTCCCTCCCTCTGATGTGGGCTCCGGCGCTGAGCCCACATCTTTTCCAGCACATATCAGCTGGTCGACCCGGTGGTCGGCGCTCATAGCAAGTCTGATCATCGCCTGTATGTAGCAGAGCCGATCGGATTATGGCAGTTTCTAATCTCTCATGGAGACTATTGAAGTATGCAAAAAGTGAAAAAAAATGTGTTTAAAAATATAAAAATTTTTTAAAAATATAAAATTTCAAATTACCCGCCACTCGCCCCATTCAAAATATAACAATAAAAAAAATCAAACACACACATATTTGGCATAATCATGTTCAGAATCACCCGATCTATCAATATAAAAAAAATAACCCGATTGCTAAACGGCATAACAAGAATAAAAGTCAAAATGCCAGAATTAATTTTGTTGGTAATCGCAACATTGCATTAAAATGCTATAATGGGCGATCAAAAGATTGTATCTGCACCAAAATGGAATCATTATGAACATCAGCTCACCCAACCCTAGATCCTGAAAAATGGAGGCACTGTGGGTACCAGAAAATGGCGGAATTTTTTTTTTTAAAGTTTGGAAATTTTTTTCACTACTTAGATAAAAAGAACATAGACATGTTTGGTGTCTATGAATTTGTGATGACCTTGAGAATCATAATAGCAGGTCACTTTTAGCATTTAGGGAACAAGGTAAAAAAAAAACCAAACAACTGTGGGATTGCACTTTTTTGCAATTTCACCACACTTGGAATTTTCTTCCCATTTTCCAGTACACTATATGTTAAAACCAATGGTGCTGTTTAAAAGTACAACTCGTCCCGCAAAAAAACAAGCCCTCACGTGGCCATAATGACCAAAAAATAAAAAAGTTATGGCTCTGGGAAGAAGGGGAGCAAAAAACGAAAACGCAAAAACTAAAATACCTCCAGGGGTTCAGTCCTTTCAAGACCTGGCAATTTTTCACTTTGGTGTTTTTTTTATTACAGTTGTGACATATCTTTATGACTACTTGATATTTAGTGGTACATTGCTGCTTTGAAGGACATTTCTCTTAGGGTAGGTGCACATAGTAAACACTGCGGGTTGGATGCTGTGTTCTTCTGCAGCTACCAACCCGCAGCGTCCAGACGTGACAGGATAGTGGATGGATCAAGAAATCCCATGCCCACTATGCATGCACAGATACCCGCTGCTTACCTGCAGAGACAGACATCTGGCGTGTCTATCCAGACTACAGCATGTCTTAAGGGCATGTCACACTAAGAGATATCGCTAGCAATATCTCTATAACTTGTGACGTTATAGCGATATTGCTAGCAATATCGCTATGTGTGATACTTACCTACAACCCGCTCCCCCGCTGGTTATCGCTGATCGCGCGAGAACAGGCTGGACTGTGTCAGCTTCCTGCGGCGCTTCCCGCTGTGATGACGAGCGACGCGTGGAGCCGGGCGGGAGGACGCAGGATCGCCTGGTGTGACAGGTAAGTAGCGACCCCCATCCCCAGCGATGTCGCTAGTGAGATCTGCCTGTGTGGCAGCTCACTAGCGACCACTTAGCGATGCACCAGCGATCCTGACCGCGTCATATCGCTGGTCGGGATCGCTGGTGCATAGCTAAGTGTGACAGTACCTTAACTATCCTGCAGAGACGCGAGTCTCTGCAAGATAAATTTCACCCATACAATGTATTGGACGAGGTGATTCCGCACACATCAATGAACACATGTGGAATCACCGGTGTTCAATGGCCGGCAGCGCTTTGGGCACAGCAGCCATGTGTTGCATCCAAAGTGCTGCCAATTCCTGACTGTGTGCACTTACCCTTACTGTATAATGTACTGAAAAGTAGTAAAAGAATTAATTCCAAATGGGATGAAATGGTAGAGAGTGTTTTGCTTTTACCGCATTGTGCTGTTAAAATAAGCTGGCAATATGATTCTCCAAGTCAGTACGATTAAGACGATACTAAAATACAGGATATGTTTTTTTCTTTTATATATTAGCGATTAGGAAAATAAATATTTTATCAATGATGGAGCCTTGTAAGTGATTGTGTATTGCATGCTGGCATGTAGTTTATATTAATACCACTTTGGAGGTACATATGACATTCGGAACATTTTCCATTGTATTTTTTGAGGGAAAGTGTGGAAACAATAAAAAGAAGGTAATTCTGGTATTTTACTTTTTTTCCTTTTCCGCTTTTAAGGTGTGGTTTAAATTCTATATTTCAATAGATCATATATTTTACAGATGTTATGATACCAAATATGTTTATTTTTCATTACTATATAATTTATTTTTGACCAGTGCAAAAGGGGGTGATCTAAACTTTTCTATTTTGTATTGTTATACTTTTATTTAATTTTTTTATTTTTATCTTCCTAGGAGACTTAAACATGATGATCTCTCATGCTTTATATGAAAATACTAAATTATTGTAGCTAATGTTGTAGTCCAGCACCAATTGAAACAGTAAAACATTACTTTAGGTCCACTGTCATAAAAACTCACATAAAAGCGTGAAACTCGATTGCCTTGTGCATTTTGAACTCCCAAGAGCTCTTAGTTACTTACTTACTATTTTCAAAAACATTTTACTACATTTAACAAAAGTAGGCCAACATTTACATGCTCAGAAGGTTGTGGTACCATGAGCAAAACATTTTTTTTAGATCAGAAATTCACATTTATCCTTAAAAATCTCCTAAACCTACACAAACTAGGAGTCACTGGCCACAGCTCACCACTTTGAGGTATACCAGTTTACATGTTGGTATAATGGGATTTGACCAAATGAGGTGCACAGAAGGCTAGTTGGATTGCAATTGAGCAATGGTGACTTGTTTTTAACTTGGATACACACGTGGTCAAAATTGTTGGTACCCCTCATTTAATGACAGAAAAATCCACAATGGTCACAAAAATAACTTGAATATGACAAAAGTAATAATAAATCAAAAATCTATTAAAATGAACAAATGAAAGTCAGACATTGCTGTTCAACCATGCTTCCACAGAGTTTAAAAAAATAAAACTCATGAAATAGGCCTGGACAGAAATGATGGTACCATTAACTTAATATTTGGTTGCACAACCTTTTAAGGCAATCACTGAAATCAAACGATTCCTGTAACTATCAATGAGACTTCTGCACCTCTCGACAGGTATTTTATTTTGGCCCACTCCTCAAGAGCAATCTGCTCCAGTTGTCTCATGTTTTTAGGTTGCCTTTTCCAGATGGCATGTTTCAGCTCTTTCCAAAGATGCTCAATAGGATTTAGGTCAGGGCTCATAGAAGGCCACTTCATCATAGTCCAATGTTTTCCTCTTAACCATTCTTGGGTGTTTTTAGCTGTGTGTTTTGGGTTATTATTCTGTTGCAAGACCCATGACCTGCGACTGAGACCTAGCTTTCTGACACTGGGCAGCATATTTCTCTCTAGAATCCTTTGATAGTCTTGAGATTTCATTGTACCCTACACAGATTCTAGACACCCTGTGTCAGATGCAGCAAAACAGCCCCAGAACATAACAGAACCTCCTCCATGTTTCACAATAGGGACAGTGTTCTTTTCTTGATATGCTTCATTTTTCCGTCTGGGATCATAGAGCTGATGTGCATTGCCAAAAAGTACCATTTTATGTCTCATCTGTCCCTAGGACATTCTCCCATAATCTTTGTGGCTTGTCAACATGTAGTTTGGCAAATTCCAGTTTGTTTGTTTTTTTCAACAATGGTGTCCTCCTTGGTCGTCTCCCATGAAGTCCACTTTGGCTCATACGACAGATGGAGCAATCTATCAATAATGTTCCTTGAGCTTGATGTTCACCTTTAATCTGTTTAGAGGTGTTTCTGGGCTCTTTTGTTACCATTCGTGTTATCCGTCTCTTTGATTTGTCATTAATTTTCTTAATAATATGTGCAACTGTAGTCACAGGAACATCAAGCTGCTTGGAGATGGTCTTATAACTTTTATCTTTAACATGTTTGTCTATAATTTTCTTTCTAATCTCCTGAGGCTTCTCTTTCCTTCGCTTCCTCTTGTCCATGTTGAGTGTGATCCACACCATGTCACCAAACAGCACAGTGAGTATCAGTAGCCCTTTATATAGGCCCACTCACTGATTACAAGATTGTAGACACCTGTGATGCAAATCAGTGGACACACCTTGATTGAACTTGTCTCTTTTGTCACATTATTTTCAGGGGTACCATCATTTCTGTCTAGGCCCATTTCATGAGTATTATTTTTTTTTTTTAAATTCTGTGGAGCCATGGCGAAAAAGCAATGTCTGACTTTCAATTGTTCATTTTCATAGATTTATCATTTATTATTACTTTTGTCAGATTCAAGTTATTTCTGTGACCAACATGGGTTTTTCTGTCATTAAACGAGTGGTACCAACAATTTTGACCACGTGTGGAAATACTCATGTATTTTTCTGAAGAATCTTTGAGACCTGCTGTTATTACTTCATGCATGTTGCTATAAACTCTAGGCCTCATTAGCACAATGCATATGAATATTTGCCAACTTTCAGAAATTGAAGTTCAAGAAGTTGTGTATTACTGCACACATAGCCACTTCTTTTTTGGAGGCAATGGCCTCTCCAAGCCTCTGCTTCCTGCTTGTAAATGTGCAATTAGATGACAGGGCTTAGGTTCATGAGGCTCCCAGGTTTCACACACAAATATTTTTCTGAATATGCTATGTTCAGGGAGATTTAGCTGCATCTGGGAAATTTATGAGACTCCAGGAGGTCTCTACTCTTTCCAAAGAGCCTTTGGGAAATTCAAGGAAAATGGTCAAGTTCGAGCATGTAGTGGTAAAGAAACATCACTATAGGCTCATAGTATGGACTTGTTTTGCAGACCATGAGCTTAGAGGCAAGCATTGTTGCTAAGGGTTATAAGTTGTACAAGTCTGCAGTCACTCTGTGTGACTGCAGACTTGTGAATCCTCACAGCGTGAGAAATGTACACTGTCAGGAATCTCCAGTGCCGGGAGTTGCCAGTCATGTGACTGCGGGTATACGATTTGCATACTTCCGGCCGCATTCCAACTAGACGTGTCCGGCTTCACTCAATTTATATTGAGTGAGGCCACGCACGTCTTGTTGGCGCTTGACTTCATGTCTAAAAATCATATACTTGTGGTCACGCGCTTGCCTGCTTCCGGCGCCAGAAACAGGAAATCCTGAAATGGTGTGCAGTGTGAGCTGTGAGGATTCACAAGTCTGCAGTGATATACAGTGACTGCAGACTTGTACGTCAAGTCTGGATAACTCCTTTAACTTAATACAAGTGAGTATGATTGCACTGCAATACCAAGTTAGTTTCTTGTCCTATATGTCTATAGCCGGGGTCACACTTGCAAGAAACTCGCACAAGTCTCGCATCTCAATACCCAGCACTGCCACTGGCACTCAGACCGTAGAAATACATGCAGCCACACACACACTCCTGTCCTGATTGCTGGCGGCAGTGACGGGTATTGAGATGCGAGACTCGTGCGAGTTTCTCACAAGTGTGACCTCAACCTATTTCACAGAACTCACAACCTTTTAATAACAAGATTTTAAAGTCTTCCTTCTAATATCACCATGTGATTGGCATGCAGCTTGCAAGAGAAAAACTGGAGGTGCACAAACAAGGAGAAAGTGCTCATTGAAAGTTAGTGCGTTATAAATGTAATAATATGAGATTAGTTGCCTGCTGTAGCGATATAATGATAACCTGCTAAAGAATGTGACATGCCTAACTTTATCCTTTATTTCTTAAAATTCATGTTCACATGAATATAGGTTGCATTCCGCATTGCAGTATAAATATTAATATAACAGAAAATGCAAAACAGAAAACAATTAATGAGTGAACCTTTAAGGCTGTGTTCACACGTCGCGGTTTTTCCATGTTTTTGCGGTGGTTTTTAACGTGCGTTTTTGCCGCAAAAACACAAAAAAATAGTATTCCATGCATTCCTATGGGATTCCGCAATGCTGTGCTAATGCTGCGGATTTTCCAGCGGCGGAATCGCATTGCAGAAAAATACGCAGCATGCTCATTAATTTTGCGGAATCGCGGGGATTCCGCCCACATTGGAATGCATTGCTCTGCTTACCGTCTGCATGTGGCTGTGCCCACCATGCGAAAAGTAAGCAGAACATTTGTGGATGGTACCCACGGTCCGGAGGAGAGGAGACTGTCCTCCGGGCTCTGGGTACCATATCCCTGTAAAAAATAGAATAAAAAATAAAAAATCCTATTACATTCACTTTCCGGCGTCCCGCGCAGCCTTCCCGGGCCTCAGCGATGCTCCCGTTCCCAGTAATGCCTTGCGAGACCTTTGATGACGTCGCAGTCTCGCGATACTGTAGCGGTCCCTATTCCTCGCGAGATCGCTACAGTATCGCGAGACCGCGACGTCATCAAAGGTCTCGCAAGGAACGGGAGCATCGCTGAGGCCCGGGAAGGCTGCGCGGGACGCTGGAAGGTGAATATAACCCGATTTTTAATTTTTTTCATTATTTCATTATTTTTAACATTAGATCTTTTAACTACTGATGCCGCATAGGCAGCCTCAATAGTAAAAAGTTGGTCATACTAGTCAAAGACTATGTTTGACGAGTGTGACCAACCTGTCAATCAGTTCTCCAAGCGATGCTAATTATGCATGCAAATCGCTAGCTTTTCCGCTGGAATTCCGCAACGTGTGCACATAGCCTAATAAATTAGAGAGCTATTCCGCCTAGACATAAATATTGTACTAGACAATCAAAACCAGCAAGTGTTCATATGTCCTGAATTCTTGTAGAAGCCTCTCGGAGTAGTTTTAAACTGAAGGTTTAATTAATCTTCTGATGCTTCCCTCAAGGAAGACTTGGAGTGACACCCACTCATAAAGGTGCCCAGGTAAGCTGTCAGTTGCCTTCCATGACATGGCAGTGATGAGCAATACCTGCTTTATCTTGACTACAAGGCTGCAGGCCAGCAAAAGCTTAATTAAGCCACTGTTTTGCAAATTATGGTTTTGAATACTGAGACCATAAAAATAGATGTGATACATTTTTTGCAGCTGTCTAGGTTGAAAAGCTTTCTGTGAACACAAAAAAAAAATTTGTATGTCGCTTTAAGCGTGAGAATATTATTCTTAAGTCTATAAAATCATAGCATTTTTTAATATGGAAATATTTGTCTCATTACATTATTTCTTCCCCATTAGGCTAGGGCTACTTGGCATATTGCATTATGAATTAGAATATAATGACTGTATTCTTCCCTTCCCTTCATACCCATTTTTTGTCTTGCTTTGCATGCACTATGTGAAAAAAAATTAGTTTTAATTAAAACATTTTAACAACTTTGCTTCTGCAGTTTGCTTCTTTCACAATACATTGCAAGTTGCTCTAGGCTGATTAGTGTCAATCCAAGCTTTGAGTGAGTCTTTCTTCTCCTGAATGCAAATCTAATCAATCTTGATAATATTATAAGTTATAATTTAGCTTAGATTCACATTCAGGAAAATACAGAATGGGCTGGAGTATGAGTCCACACTAAGCCCATTGCTGGGATTGATACTGAAAGTCATCAAGAAGCTTGCAATGTATTGCAATAGATGTAAGCTGCAGTAGAAACATTATTAAAAAGCTTTAACGAAACCAATAATAGAAATGTTTTCTTTAACGTAATACATGCAATTCAATGCAAAAAAAGCAAACATGTCCGTAGCCTTGAAATTATGCATCTCAAATTTCAAATTAGTTGTGACATTATGTAAAGTGTAATGAAAATAGGTATACAATGATTTGGAAATATCTTTTAGCCATATTTTATTAACAACAGACCACAGAGCAGAAGATAAAAGTTAAACATTTTTCTATAAATAAGCTGATTTAGAAATTCATGACAGCAAAACATCTCAAAGAAGCTGGGAATTGTCTACCATTCTGTATCATCACCTCTTCTTTTTGCAACAGTCCGCAAACTTTTGAGAAGTGAAGAGACCAATTGTTAGAGTTTTGGA
Source organism: Dendrobates tinctorius (assembly GCF_039654945.1). Lineage (NCBI taxonomy): Eukaryota > Metazoa > Chordata > Amphibia > Anura > Dendrobatidae > Dendrobates > Dendrobates tinctorius. The sequence continues at coordinate 8,156,889 of NW_027361746.1, read as the reverse complement.
ATAAGGATTGTAACTCCTCTCTATGCGTGCCACAGTTGAGGGTAGTCAGCCCTGGAAGTCGAAGGGGATTTAATCCCTGCAAATCAGTGGGTCAGACTATAACTTTGCACTTGGGTATTTTGCTGGGATTGTTCTATGTGTTATTGTCTGCGGTTCAATAAAATATTGCCACACTGTTTTACCCTCACCCTGTGTTGTTTGAGTAGTATTATGTCCACGGTAAAAGGAGAGCGGGTGTTCAGTGGGAAGAGCCCTGGTCTATGCATACTCGGCCCAGTGGGGTAGAGCATCCACTGACCCATCCCCCGTGTCTCCACAGTAATGTTGCGACATTTTTTCTCATGTAGGATTCTAGCTGCTCCACAGTCTTGGGTCTTTTCTGGATTTTTCATTCCATTATGCGCAAAATTTTTGAAAGGTGAAAGGTTTGGACTGCAGGCGATCAGATCATTACCCAAACTCTTCTTATTGAAAGCCATGCTGGTGTGAAGGATGCAGTAAGTGGTTTAGCATTATCAGACTTAGCTATTCAAGACCTTTTTTACATAGCAAGGCTTTGTGGATTGCACCGCGAACTATGTTCACAGACAATGATTTCTGGAAGTATTTCTGAGCCCATACAGTGATTTGCATGACCGAATCATGACTCTTTTAATGCAGCACCACCTGGGGGTCCGTAGATCATGAGCATCCAATATTGACTCATATCACCACTTGTGCCTTCGACCCGCTCCTGTCCCACCTCATCCCTAACTTGGCCACAGTCTTCATCCCATCTCCAATACACCTCTTCAACCTTTCACTTACAAATGGTGTCTCTCCCTCATCCTTCAAACATGCCTCAATCACACCCATCCTCAAAAAGCCCTCCCTTGACCCATCGTCTGTATCTAACTATCGCACGATATCTCTTCTCCCTTACGCCTCAAAACTACTGGAACAGCATGTATATCTTGAACTGTTCTTCCTCCTCTCCTCCTGTTCCCTCTTTGACCGGTTACAATCTGGCTTCCGACTGCATCACTCAACTGTAACTGCCCTAACTAAAGTCACTAACGACTTACTAACTGCAAAGAGCAAGCGACACTACTATGTCCTCCTTCTCCTGGACCTGTCCTCTGCCTTCGACACCTTGGACCATGTTACAGATTCTCTCATCTCTTGGCATCACAGACTTGGCCCTATCCTGGATCTCATCATATCTAACAGATGGAACATTCAGTGTCTCCCTCTCACACACCACCTCCTCACCTTGCCCCCTGTCTGTAGGTGTTCCTCAAGGCTCTGTCCTAGGACCCCTACTATTCTCCATCTATACCTTCGGCTTGGGACAGCTCATAGAATCCCACAGTTTGCAGTATCACCTCTACGCCGATGACACGCAGATCTACCTATTTGGACCCAACCTCACCTCCTTACTAATCGAAATCCCACAATGTCTGTCTACTATCTCACCCTTCTTCTCTGCTCGCTTTCTCAAACTGAACATGGACAAAACAGAATTCATCATCTTTCCCCCATCTCACTCTACCCCTCCACCAGACCTATCCATCAATGTCAATGGCTGCTCTCTTTCCCCAGTCCTGCACGCTCGGTGCCTTGGGATGATCCTCGACTCTGCGCTCTCTTTCAAACCACATATCAAAGCCCTCGCCTCCTCCTACCGCCTCAAACTCAAAATATCTCCTCCTCCTCTCTGGCCTCCCCTCTAGCACTCTGGCACCACTCCAATCCATCCTACACTCTACAGCCCAACTAATTCACCAGTCTCCCCGCTACTCCCCAGCCTTCCCCCTATGCCAAGCCCTTCAGTGGCTTCCTATTGCCCAGAGGATCCAATTCCAAACCATAACCATGACATACAAAGCCATCCACAACCTGTCTCCTCCATACATCCGTGACATGGTCTCCAGGTACCTACCCGCACGCAACCTTCGATCATCTCAAGTTCTCCTTCTCTACTCTCCCCTTATCTCTTCTTCCCACAACCGCATACAAGACTTCTCCCCTGCTTCCCCCATACTCTTGAACTCTCTGCCGCAACACATCAGACTCTCACCATCAACAGGAACCTTCAAGAAGAACCTGAAGACCCACCTGTTCCAACAAGCTTACAGCCTGCAATGATGCTCGGTCTACTGAACCACCGCATGACCTGCTCTACCCTCTCCTACTGTATCCTCACCCATCCCTGTAGACTGTGAGCCCTCGCGGGCAGGGTCCCCTCTCCTTATTTACTTGTGTGTCCCTTGTCTTAAACATGTGTATTATACTTTCTAAACAAAAGAAAAAGGAGTACAATTACCCATAAAAAATAAATTTTATTTCATAACAATAGATATTTAATCCAAAGATAAAAAAATATATTAAAAATTACATAAGAATTCAAAAGTGAAGGACACATGACCATTAATCTGACACATTCACAATATTATATGGACCGGGGCTTCAGAGACTGTAAAGCACACATAACAATATAATCTATATATAAACCTGTAATGACACTATCATGGTGCTGGGCAATCACACAAATCAGTATGGGTATTATCAGCTCAATCTATATTCCCATGAATATGGTCCCATAAACATCCTAAAAGTTGCCAAAAGAACCACCCAGCACACAATGAAATCTCACCCAAATTGGTCCCAGTGAAAGGCCAGAAACGTGCAGCCCCAACGCGCGTTTTGCGTGGGCTTCCTCATGGGCCTGATTGGTTCTTTTGGCAACTTTTAGGATGTCTATGAAACCATATTCATGGGAATTTAGATTGAGCTGATAATACCCATACTGATTTGTGTGAATGCCCAGCACCATGATAGTGTCATTACAGGTTTATATATAGATTATATTGTTATGTGTGCTTTATAGTCTCTGAAGCCCTGGTCCATATAATATTGTGAATGTTTCAGATTAATGGTCATGTGACCTTCACTTTTGAATTTTTATGTAATTTTTAATATATTTTTTTTATCTTTGGATTAAATATCTATTGTTATGAAATAAAATTTACTTTTTATGGGTAATTGGACTCCTTTTTCTTTTGTTTACATGGTTCTATTTGGAGTATACCCTTTTAGTGGTGTATTTTATTGATTTAACCCCTTTTTTCTGGATTTTTTATTCATGTTTATTAAACTTGTCTATATTTCCCCTTTTCATATGTAAAGCGCCATGGAATAAATGGCGTTATACAAATGCACAAATACAAATGCACAATAATATTGACTGTTGGCCTTGTGCACTTGGATCTCTCCAGAATCTCTGAATTTTTTATGACATTATTTATTGTGAAGTCTTTACAATTTTATGTTGCAGACATTTTTCTGAAATTGTTTCACAATTTTTAGACGAAGTTAGCCATTTCTCACAGATTGGTGAACCTCTGACCATCTTTGCTTCTGAGAGACTCTGCCTCTCTAGCATGCTCTTCTTATACACATGTGAATTAGTTTAAAATTGGTATGCAAGCTGTTTTTCATTAGTGCCAACTTTTTTGAGATGTGATGCTACCATCTATTTCTAAATGAGCTAGTTTTTAAAATGAAATACAAAAATGTCTAACTTTCAACTTCTGATCTGTGATCTACATTCTGTTGTGAATTAAATACGGCTATAAGAGATTTACAAATCCTTACATTCTTATTTTCTTTACATAATACTATAATCACACTATTCAAAATTTGTAGGATACAACTTTGGTACTTACAGGCCTCTGTCCTAATTGGGACACCAGTGAAGCAGTGTGAGTTGTGAATCGGGAGACACCACAGGCTGGAGCGCTGTCAATATTGTGTGCTATAGTAAACATTTAAATACACCTTCACATCTGCTGGGTTTCCTTCTATCTCCACCGTTCTTTGGCTCTACGAAGTCAGAGCTGTCAATTAAATAAGAGGAGGGTGGAGCTTGGGGCATAACAAGCAGATGCATTTAAATGATTGGCCCCGCCGTGAAGCACGGAGCAGCGGGACTTGAACAATTTGAACAGTAATTCTGTGCTGACAGAGTCCATTTAATTTTATTGCTCACTGTTATCAACCTCACTGCCTTTTGGATTATCCATTTGGACTATTTGTTCACTATCAGTGGGAACATTTTGACGTTTACAAAAGGCACGTTAGTATGTAAGGTTAGCACACATCTGTAACGTTTATTAGTTATTCTATTGTACACTTTCCATTAGCATATACATTATCTTTCTAAGTCTTGACACAGCCCATTCAGAAAGTGTGATTATAGGGTGAGATAGTAAGCTAGCGCAAGTGGACCTCAGTGAGTTTAGTGTTGACTACTGTGGTTTTGTGCTATTATTAATAAATGTGCAGATACACTTATTAGCTACCCGCAGCTTTTGTACACTACTATTCTTAGAGACTTCCATCATTTTACTTTAAAAGAAGCACTAGTGCTACTTTTATTTGTTTGGCACAGAAAACACAAGTGATTTCTAGTATCACAGCCACACCTGCAAGTGGTGACTACTAGAGATGAGCAAATATATTGAATTCTACAAAAATTTTACAAAAACTCACATTTACCAAAATGTGGATTTTTCGTAATGTATTTGTGCACGGATTCAGTAAAATGGAGGTCACTGGCTGCCATTTTTATGAACCATAAAGGCATATCTTATAAATCACCTTTTTGACCCTCGTCAAATCTTGTGATCACCGCTGTTCGCACTGAAATCTATGAGCCTCTCACACTAGGCTAGGACTTCCTTCTCTGATGAGGCCTGGCACATTCCTGCACATAAGTTCCTGGTACACAGCATGATGCTATGAAGCAGCGAGGACTTAACAGGTGACGGTGAGGGCTGGAGGGGCCGAAGAGGTAAGTCGTAAGAGGAGTATAAAGATTTTTTTTTTACACCTTTTGTTTTACAAACTGATGGTTGGACAGACCCCAGACTATAATAGGGTACATTAAATTCATGGAGAATAACTTCTTTGCAAATCAAATTTCCTGGGAAAATCCGCCCAAATAGGCCAATTGGAATTTTGCCTGATCCGCTCATCTCTAGTTGCTACAAATAGGCAGAAATCCTTCATTTCATCCTATAGCTATACAACTCTGTATGAAGAAGTCCAGATTAACCCCTTTCGTATAAACATACTTTTAGGTTCACAAGTTTAAAAAAAAAATTCTACTAATGTGAACCTGAAAATGTTCTGAAATTGTGGAAGCACTTTGGGCCATATTTATAAAAACTACTGTAATAACAATTACATGTACGCCATAAGCTGGCTGCCATAAGCTGCATGCTTTCCTTTATGTTCAACATTTTCTATGCCACAAAATAGTCAACCTACCTAGGCCTGGTCTTTCGTACACTTTGAGAGGGTTTTCTAATGGAGCAAAAAGTCACATATGAGACATTTGATTTATTTCCGAAACATTTTAGGTATCAGCGAGCATGCTCCAACATATAGAATTTGCTCCGAATTCCCATATAGTCATGCACCCATTTGGGGAATTTGATGCATCTTTAGTAAAAAAAAAATGTCAATAGAGTTGAGCGAATTTTTCAAAATTCGGTTCCGATTATGATCGGCGGCGAATAATGTTTTGCAATATACGCCGAATACAGCTTAACATCATTGGAGTCAATGGGTGTAGAAATGAACTAATATGTTCGGAACCGATCATCAAACATAAATTCAGCGCGAAAAGGGTACCAATATGGCAAATTCAGATTCGGCGACCGATTCCGAACATATTCGCTCACCTCTCTTGTCAAGATGATGTTTTTTTTAGAAATGCTCTCCATTTTTTGCAGATTCTATTGCAAAAGTACTGTTGATCCTAGCTTTCTATAGGAATTCTAACCTAGACTTCTTAATGCAATACCATTGAATGCATGTCCAAATACAGACAATATTTGTGAAGGAAAACAGATTTTAAACCCAAATATCTTTGTAGCCTATGTTATGCTACCAGTCAGGAGGACTGAACATTCCAGATCACAAATTCCTATGCAATCACTTCACACTTGGTGCAACCACATTTGCAGTGCTTAAAATAAAAATGCATGCAACGGAAAAAAAAAATACAGCACTCTTAATGTTCCCATAATGTAGCATAAAATAGGCTTCAGGTTGTCCTACCAAATGATCAGTGTTCCGTCATGAGTATTTAGCTCACAGAATAAAATAATAATAAAAAAAGAAGCACATCAAAAGTTGCAACGTGAAGGTGAACAGGTGGAGATTGCAAAGAAAAAGGTGACATATCACAGGACAAAATGGGAAAAAGCAGTTTTCGTTCGGTGGTGAAAATGCCCACAGGTTTTCACCAACTTTCGGCAGAACCATACCTAGCCACATACAAGATCATGCTGTTGCACTGTATTCAGATCAAACCTCAAACTACCTAGTATGCATTGAAGCTTGCGGAGAAATCTGACTTATTTTCTAAGGAGAACAGTACAACTAATAAGAAGCATAGTACTAATAGGAGAGTAAAACAGCATTTATGTAAGAAAGCGTTAACAAAAGAAAACTAATGCTTTTCGGCTATTGCTTGAGGAAGACATAAACAAACCTGAATTTCTTTTCCAAGTCGTCTTTGAAGCCTGAATATGAATTGCAATAAGAATAAAACATTATAAATATAAAATTTCTCTTTTTTTAGATTAGATTTTTTTTAATTTTTTTCACCAGTTTAGATGAACGTGGATAACGTTTTTGGAGAACGAAAGGATAAATATGACATGATGGAAAACGTCATTTTTTTTAAGTTAAATTTATTTAAAATTAAACGTGTTGTTTTTTTACAAATTTTTTTATTTTCTACTTTTTTTTCTATCCTTAATTTTTTTAATTTTTTAATTGTTCTTCCATTGATCGTATCTTGAAGTGATAAAAATGTATGTGTTTAAATCCAGATAATAAAAATCTTTGGCTTCAAGCTATTACAACTTAAAGTGTAAATCTATGTGCAGTGTTTTGGTAGGTTTTCCATTCATTGTTACAAGCACAATACAACAGAAAAGGAAAATGTATGATCACCGTACGAATGTATATGAAAGTATGAAAAAAAAACAACTGAAACACACTTCTCAATCACACTTTCTGCTCTCATAAGGTTACTTTTAAGTTTTGTTCACCATAAGAAAAGTAGAAAAAGTGATAACACGGAATTATTATGGTTATGACTTATTTTTCAACTGTTGCTTTAACTATTATTGAAAATAAACAAAAATGAACTATTATTAAAAAAAAAAAAAAAAACACAAATCATAAAAAAAACCCTCAAAAAACAACTGGAAAATGTTGAGAAGAGCTTGTAGGCCATAAGATGACACCACAGCCTTCTATGATTTCTGCAGAGTAAAAAAGACACGTCACTCCGTATTACAAGAGGGGTGCTCAGAAAGACCAACCCCAATCACATGCAAAATTAAATCTGGCACTCCCTTTAAGAAAAACAAGAATTCTTGTTCACATTGAAGCAATCCACAAGGTTTATTTATAACGTTTCGGTCACAATCTTGACCTTTTTCAGACCATATAAACCCTTAGAACGGCAGCGTGTGTCACCTTGAGTAAAAGGGTTGGAGAAACCTCTTGTTTAGGCACAAGTAACAGTAAGCACCAGGAACACCGTGTCACCGCGCCAGAAGAAACGCCGATAGACAGCTGTGGAGAGATAAATAAATCTTGTGGTTTAAAGGGAGTGCCAGATTTATTTTTGCTTTCTATGATTTTTGTGTCCAGTCTTTATGGAATCTGGAAATTGTGAAATTCTTTTTTGGATGCCCCACTATAGAGGTATTCTCCCATAATGGACTGTTTCTTGGGGGAAATATAAAGTGGATATATATGTTATCTTGAGGATGAAGGTTCTTTTTCTCTTTATAACCAACTTTAAAATGTCTGAAAATTTTAGCAAAATTTTAGTTTAAAAACCTGTGTACTACTCAAGGAGTTTGGCCAATTGTTTTTTATTGTTTGCCTCTCTTAGGAATAGGCCATCAATATCTGATTGTTAGAGGTGTGCCACTCTGCATCCCCACCGATCAGGCATTACCTGAAGTTCTCGGATGCTGTTGGAACACAGCAGTTCCGTCATTTCTATAGTAGCCACGGTTGGGTACTGCAGATTCACCCCTTACTCACCTTAATAGCGGGCGGATCTGTAGTATCTAACTGCGGCCACTATAGTTCTGATGGAGCTGGTGAGTTCCAACAGCATCTGAAAACTTCTGGCTGCTGTTGGTAACTCTTGAACATCGGGAATGCAGAACGCCGCATTCCCACCAATCAGATATTGATGGCTTATCCTAAGGATAGGCCATCATGAAAAAAATAGTGGCCAAGCCCTGTATGTGGTGCAATGTCATGAGTGACCATAAAAATGTCTATATAAATTGCAACGCACACTGACTTATTAGAATAGTTTTCAATGGTAAGAGATCTATCTCATAATCCAGTCACTCTATTTTACCAATACTGTTTTTTTCGCTCAAGAAGAAAGACATTTCATTATGTTAGTCTGTTACATTGTCACTGCCCTTGTCTTCAGTGCTAAATTATTACTCTCTAAGAACAGAAATCTATGATCTTGGAGCTCCATAAATAAATGGTAAAGTTGTCTTCTTTTCCCTTTATCTAATTTGTCAATGATAAAATCTTGCAAAACAGATTATTTCTATAGCTTTGAAAAATGCTTAAGTAAATGTCTGGAATTGATAAACTATTTTTTAAAATAAAGATTTATATATGAAATAGTTGATACTGTAAATAAATACAGTACATAGAAAAAAATTATTGTGCGTCAAAATTCACAAATAATAATAATATTAAGTATTAGTGACATAAAGATGAAAGCACCGTGGTACTGCCTTAGGTAGATAATTATTTCTCTCTTACGCTCAAAATAGCCATGGATTAGGACATTTTTTTCTGTTAGTCCTTATCTTTTGCAAATGACTTCAAAACTAGAAATATACACTAAGAAAACAGACACAAAAAATATCAACATCTATTCATTTGTTTTCTTCCACCAGGTGTTCAGTAGCTGGTTGATCCATTTTAAATATATATATATTTTGAAATGTTTAAACTATGTTATATGTATTTTAAAAATTGCTTAAAAGATCATCATTCTCTTCCAACAATGGACAATCAACAAGTTCTTTGAAAGCTTAATCAAGCTGAAGCCTATGACGGTTTTACTAATGTTCGCTCCCTAACAAAATGAGAATAACTAGAGATATATCATTATAAAATACAAGTGGCATATAAAATATCAGCTTTACTTTCAAAAACTTTCTTTAACAAGGTTTAGTTAAGCAAACAGATTTGTGCTGCTCTGGTTTTGCATCCAAAAGGATCCTATGGACCAGGGAAGTCTTCACATCTGCAGCCGTCATCCTCGGTACCCCATCATAAGTGACTCTTGTACTTAATAAGCCCCGTCATAATGTCACTGAGCTTAGTAGGTACAAGTCGACAAATGACCAGCTTTGAAAAAAAATATGGTTTTGGAATACTCTTTTGGGGGATGTTTATGCTATTTGTGTCTATGGTTGCAGCAAATGTCAAAAAGTTATGATTCTCAAATTTAATGTCCCTTACGTTGTGGGGTCTCTCTAGACCTTAAAGCACAATAAACAAATGTGTACTCTTAAAAGAAAAAAGAAAATATACTTACACTCTGTTCATCCCTCGTCACATATTCTGATCCCCACTGCTCACATTGGAATATACGACCTCTCTAACGGTGCCAGACTTCCAGCTGTCATGGCACCTGGGAGGATCCTGGGTAAGTGCACAAGAGGTCAACGGTGTCTTGACGTCACAACGTGCACCGTGAGCTTCCAGTTGACATGTGCAGAACTGTACGAAGCACCATGATAATTGGAAGTCCGGCACAGTGTGGGAGGCCCGAAGATTCCCACAGAATCAGTAGGAAACCAGAAAATGCGGTGAGGACTGGACGGAGGGTAAGTATAAAGGTAAGTATAAGTCTGCAGTCACATAGATAAAATGATGCAACTTTGCAAATGTGAATGATTAAAATCTTCCTATTATTCTAAGTCTACAGCTCCTCTGCAAATCTATGTGTTTCCAGAAAAAAGATGGCAGACCTAGTCAGATTCTATGATCATTCACCGTCTGCCTCTAAGTTTCTAAATGTATAAGCTAAATGTCCAAGAATTAAAGTTTACAAACACAAGATATCTAAAAGTGAAAACAAGGATAAGGACAAGTCACTGCCCTTGAGCGTATAGAACTCATGATTTTCATGACAATTGTCTAGTGGATAAAAAGCAAAATGTAGAGGAGTAAAAAATCAAGAAATAAGAACTTTACATAACGATTGGGAGCAGGTGCCATGCAGACACAAAAATCAAGTCAAGATCTCAATGTCACAGACATAGACTACAGAGACCAGGAGGTGCTTCAGCCCGGACAGAACCCTAAGTTAAAAGCAAAATGCTAAAATTTAAAACAGTTGTACCGAAATATAGTGAAATAGAAGATTTGGACAGAACAATGCAACAATGCTATGTTGTTTGCTACACTATGATGGCTGAAGAGTTATATGGGAATGGAAAAAAATACCGTATTTTTCGGACTATAAGATGCACTTTTTTCCCAAAAAATTTTTGGAGAAAAGGGGGGTGCATCTTATAGTCGGAATGTACTTACAGTTAGCGTGGTGGCAGCAGGAGTCGGGCGATTCTTCCAGTGGTCCGACGCTGCAGGGCGATGAGCGCGCTCCCATCCCAGCCTGATGCGGCAGTTTCGGCAGTGCTCAGTGCTGCAGGGGGCTCTGGCGACATTATGTGAAAGCCCAAAGCCCCCGCAGTTCTATTGACTCGATGCTGTGGCCTCCAGGAAAATGGCCACTGGAGGAGTATGTGCAGATTGAGATCTCGTCTCCCGAGATCTCATTGCCAAGATCTCAATCTGCATCTGGGGAATCAATCTGGCCTCCGGGAAAATGGCCTTCATAGGGGGCACATGCGCAGAGTGGGATCTTGGCTCCAAGATCTAGTTGCCAAGTTCTCAATCAGTGCATGCGCCGCCTCTGACAGCCATTTTCCCGGAGGCCACAGCATCAAGGTAATAGAACTTAGGGGGTTTCAAGCTTTCACATAATGTCACCAGAGGCCACCGCAGCACCGAGCACTACCGAAACTGCTGCACCAGCCTGGGATGGGAGCGAGATCATCGCCCTGCAGCGTCGGACCACCGGAAGAATCGCCTGACTCCTGCTGCCACTAGCGCTGCCGATCCAACCTGTTAAGATGAATTCTGGACTGTAAGATGGTCCCCCATTTGAGCCATTAATTTTTTTCCCCATTTTCCTTCTGAAAATTTGCGGTGCGTCTTATAGTCCGAAAAATACGGTAACCAATCATTGCATGTTCTTTACACCTAGGAAAAGATCGGGAGCAGCTGAGGTAGTATGACAATCAAAAAATATCTTCAAGGAACCAGGTGAAATACGTGCTTCATGTACGATAATGGTTTAGGGTCTCTAGTTCCTAATCAGAGAAATAAAGAGGGTACTCAACAGTTTAAGATGGATCATTGGTGCCAAATGTTGTTATCACAATGTTTAAAGTGGGTTTCCGGGTTTTACCCTAATGCTTATCTTTAGGCTTGGACATAATATGTAGTTGGTTGAATCTGATCCTTAGATCTACAAATCAGCAGACCTGTTACTTTAGACCAATACTGGCACTCTTGAATGTGACTGAGTTGCAGTAAGCGACATTGCCACATGAACATTAAAGGGCTTTTCGGAACTTTATGAACGCTTAAAATTGCAAACTGCTTGTAAAAACAAGCAACCTTGCAATTTACCACTTATTATAAAAATCCTACCTATTCTCAAGATTGAGAGTCCCCAGTGGTTGATACCTTTTAATGGCTAACTGAAAAGATGGTAACACATTGCAAGCTTTCGAGACTACTCAGGTCTCTTCTTCAGGCTTGACTAATACAAAATCTGAAGAGTCACATATTTATGCACAATACATAAATATGTGACTCTTCAGATTTTGTATTAGTCTAGCCTGAAGAAGAGACCTGAGTAGTCTCGAAAGCTTGCAATGTGTTACCATCTTTTCAGTTAGCCATTAAAAGGTATCAACCACTGAGGACTCTCAATTCTGAATATTTTTCTATCTACTGGCTAACACGGTACAAAGATATACATCTTTCCTGTACCTGTTCTCAAGATTTTTTACTGCTCACTCCCTAGGTTAACTTCCACCACTGCAGTCCATCAGTCCATTATGATTTATCTTAGGTTTTTGACATTAATATTAAAAAACTAGAAAACATTTAAGATCAGTAGATATGATCTGACTGTTTCTGTATCAGATTTTAGAATCACTGCCTTAAAAAATGTAAAATTGTGTTGGGCAAAGCAAGCACCTTTTTACCTATAGCAAAACCCATTGTGCTAATTAAGGCTCCCGACTGACTGTCCATCATTCTACTATGTGACCAATGGGCATGGTGACCTCTGCATACAAGGAAGATGGTGATGGTCACTTGTTCATGTCATGTGACCTTCTCCTGTTTGATCCCTACTTTTGTGTAGTTGTTGAATGTGTTTAGACCTTTGTCAGATACTACAGCTTTTGCTGCCTGCATTTGCGCAAGTGCAGGTTGAGCTGAATGCCTGCACATTGGTGGAGGAGGAGATTGCCAAGGAGGCGGTTGAGGGGTATGTTCACATTTGTACATAAAATGATAAAGCTGACTGTCACAGCTCTTAACGATAAGGATAGAAGAAAAACCATGGACAAAGACAACCTTAGAGATGGATGTAGCTCCAAGGGGAAGTTAGGAATTTAGTTCTGCTATAGTTCTGTCTGAACCTTTAAAACATAACCGAACCACGAGAATACTGACACACAGTTTTGTACGCGCACACAACATATAATATATTATATATGCAAAATATAATATATACTAGTCTAAATGATGTCAAAAGTAACAAACATAAAACGTACATTTTACCATTTCATTTCAATTATTCATCATTTTTTCTATTATATGAAAAAAAACATAACTATTAATAGTTTGCAGGAGTGGTACAAATGTAGCAAGCATCAAATGAACAACCATGGCGCTCTGTTATAGCAACACAGCGTACATGCTATAATTGCAGTTCCGATTCATTTAGGCTTGCGTTTCATACGCCATGCTTAATGATGGGTGTGCAGGAGTAAGACGCATCAAATTCATAAAATGTTGAACACCAATTAAGGAAGTAGGGTCATCGTATCCCTGGACTGGAGTAACATTTCTGGCGTAAGTTACACCACGACTTTTGTTGAAGTTATCGGTTGAGTTTCAACCCCAATTCCATCCACTTTAGTGAAGCTGTCTGAAATTGGAGTAAAAATATCAATAGCCGCAATTTTTTTGAGCAAATTCAAGGGTGGTTTATGCCAGTATTCTGGCAAAAACACCTTAATAAATAGAGCCCTTAAGGGCCGGATCATCAAAGCTATTACACCCAAAAAACTGGCATAATAGGTATAAAAGTCTGAAGATTTTTGAACGGTATAGAGTTACACAAAAATGTATCAACTGTTAGAGGTTTCATGCCAGCTTGATTCACCTCCACCGAAATGTATAGAACTGGGGAGGAGCCGGGATGGGGCATGACCACGTTGTCCTGTCCAATTAATTAAAATTGCTGGCATTTTGTATGCCAGAAATGAGACTCCAGTCCTTGATTACTGGAATACCATTTCAGGCACTGGGCACGGAGGCACACACCATAGAGGAGGACATGTATCAAATTTATTAAGTGGCATGCACCTCTTAATGAATTCATCAAACCTTCTTCCGAGGAGCGCTTCATTAAGGCAGTCATGCACCACGCCAGTCTTAAGAAATAGGCCGCTTAGTGTCCGAATGCCACGGTATGTTGATAACTAAGTGCGCTGGCTGTTTGTTTGCCACTTGGTACATCTCTATGTGAAGGATGATGATGAATTTATCGAAGTAGTCAAGAATAATCTCTATAATTACAATATAACGACACAGAGAGGTGGAAAAACTGGATAGGTCATGAAAACGACAATGAATGCTCAATCCAACAGAAACTTTGAAGTCTTCTGTCTAATGGCAGTGAGTGAAAAGAGCCCTAGATGCTTAATAAATGACAGATAACAGCGAAACATTGAGCTACAAATCAGACATTTGAGAAAAATGATTAAAACAACAGCCAAATCTACAACCTATTAACACGACCATTTCCAAAAAATGAACGTCTTTGGTTTAGAGTCATAAAATTAAACAACTGGGCCCCAATGGAATATCTGTAACTACATAAGCTTGGGTGAGACTATTATATCTGCATCCTATAGACAAGATCAAGGATTTGGACCTTCTTATTTTGACCCTTTTACAATATGACTCCATCTAAATGTGAACACAAAGCTGGTTCTAAAAATATTGGTCAAATTAAATATAAAATGAAGGAAAAAAATCTTAATATTTCTAAGAATAATTCCCGATGACCCCGACCCTCATATCCTCATATGAACTCTAAGAAAAAGCAAACAAAAAATAGATTAAGCAGAAAATTGGCGTAGTAGTTGAACATTCTATTGCTTAGTCAATCAATCCTTGTCAATAACAGCAGTAATACATGTAGCAATATAGAAGAAAGCACCTATCCAGCATGCACATGCATAACAGCACTGTCAATGATGATGAATGATGTGCTGGCCTTCAAAAAAGCATTCTTCTATAGACTAAACACACTAAATGCATCATTGTCTGGAACCAAATGGAAAAATAGGGAAAAAAATAATACCTATCCTGTCTAGTCTGTCAATGGCAACAGTTTCAAAGGCTCTCCTCATCATGGGATATTCCTCTAGTACTTCATTAAAATTCTCCACGGATAGCGAGTACAGCCGACAGTAAGTCTCAGCTTTCACACTGGCTGTTCGACGACCCTTTGTTAGAAGGCAAATCTCTGAAAAACAACAGTAAAAAAAGTTTATTCCATGTTAATTTTCATCTATGAATGTAAAAGACAACACTTCTAAGCATACAACATTCTAGTTACATTGCATCCATAGAATCATAGAATCCTAGAATGGTTGAGTTGGAAGGTATCTCCAGGGTCACTGTCCAACACCCTGCTGTTTGGCATTTTTCAAGACCCATAATTCTTGTCCTTTCTGCAAGAGTTTTCAGCTAGGCTACACATTATCAGAGGCAGGATTAGGGCTTGTAAAGACGGTCTTATTTTAAGCCAGAGTATGATCCGACAAAAAACTGGGTCGAACTCGGACCAATGTTATTCTAAGGGGCAGTGCAAATGTCCAAGTAGTTCCCAGGAAAAAAAAAAGTAGCATGTCAGAGTTTGCAAGTCAATGAGTTCGTGGAAAACATCGGACTGCACTCGGATCATATCTGAAAGCAAATATCAAAAATCTATACCCTTTTTTTGGGACCCTATGATACCTCTCCTGGGCTAAAAGCCTACATTTATATGGTCAGGAGGACCAAGCTGTATGTGTTATTGATATTTATAGCACACTGCTTGTGACTGAGCACTCCTCCCATCTTATTGGGTCCGCTGTACCTTATTAGTGCATTTGTTCTGTGGCCTGGGCAGGTAAGCATCTTTGCCTGTGTGTTGGTGGTTTTTGTCTAACTTAGTCCTTTTTGGTGTTTTTCTTGACTGAGCACTCCTCCCATGAGCCTAAGGTGTTCTTAAATAGAGCTTGATATTGTGACCAATGTGCATATGTTGTTTCCTAAAACAACAAGAAGCTAAAGTTTAAAAATGCCTGAGTGTACAGTGTGAAAATGGAAAGATTTCTATTTGTTATGACAGATTATCATATTAAATAATAAGAATAATAATAATAACAAAATATTTTAAAAAATATATTTAATGGCCTTTTGGAGATATACTTACATCAAATTTTGTTGTAAATGGTTCTTGGCAGACTGATGTAGATCCCTCAGAGTCGCTAACCAACCTTTCTTTCTATGTTGTGTGATACTATACGTACCCTCAATGATCCCCTGCAGCTCCCAATTCAGTGCTTACCCAGTTCCCACCAGTCTCTACATTCTAGTCCCCTCTCAACATCCCATAAATAAAAAGTAATAGCAGATAATTACCAGCCACGTTGATCATCCTTCTCAGTCAGTGCTTGGCTCAGTAGACATTTCCAGTCATATCTAGTGTACTGAAATGTCAGGGGTGCCAATGGGAGGGTTTTGTGACGCACTTCCGGACAGCGCCTGTTAAATGCCACTGTCAGAGATTATCAGCGGCATTTAACTACTTAACAGATCCACCCATGGCTGTTATAGGCACATGAAAGCTAATCTGATCATCTATCATGTGCAGGGAAAGAAGCATTCTCAGAGCCGGAGCCTGCATCAAAGACAGGGACCCTGCTGACTAATTGCAATACAACTTTGGCTGGTTCTGTGATCTTGCCCCAATATTTTAGCAATTTCAAGAGTTCTGCATCCCTTTGTAAGACTCTAAGTTTTATATCTTTTTTGGCCCATTTTAATTAAGGAACGCAAGCACCCTAATTATTCTGCACACCTTGATAAAGGGCATTGCATCCTCCTCATTTCACAAATACAAATCACCTGATCTGCTACAATAAGCATTCAAGATTACACAGCTTGGAGATGGAAAATCTGCATCAAAATGATGATATGCTCAAAATACTCACTGCCTAATAATTCTGCGCACAGGGGAATTTATCCTCATGTTTCAACTATCTAGCTACAATTTAAGCTATGATGAACAGATTCTGAAAAGCTCTTAGAACTTTCAACATTTTGTGCAACTTTAAAACAAAACTTTTACATTGTCCTTCCTTTATTGGCATTTGAGAACCTTCAATTAACATGTCAGAGTGGTTCAGTACAATGCATTAGTATCAAAGGAAATACTTTTATAAAATGTAAATATCTTATGAATTTATTGTTATGGTCGATAAAAAAAAACTTTTATAAATTCTAATGTCAAAGTAATGCAATCCAAACAGGTCTAGAATTTATGATGAACTTTGGCAACATGTTTTGAAAGCTTCGAACTGTATATCAATTATGACTGATTAACAGTATATTACCCACACTTTCACATTATATTATTTTCAACTACATTTTAAACAGGCACAATTATTTTTACCCTTTCTGACCTTTTTTTCCTCTCTTATCTTTCTTATTTTCTATTTATTTTTTCCATTACCTATATGGCATTATATGCTCACCATGCGTCAGTTATGTTGGTTTTTGTTTTTTTACATGGGGGTTTACCTTCACATTAAACAATGTGATTTTTCTGACACTATTCTGTAATATTTAACCTGTATTCTGAATGCATTATGCTCTGATATCTGTTTATTTTATTGCTTTAAGGCCATCACAAGGTCCAGAAACTATCAAAATGTTCCCCACTGCACATATTGGAGATCTATACTGACACTACATATCATTTTCTGACTGCATCCCATAGGAGTGCCGTGGCTTATTGTCTCCTGTACAATTTCAATGTCATCTTAAAGTTTTCAACTTACTTAGGACCTATGTTGATTTTTTTTTACTCATTTAACTACTCCTGCACATCAGTGCAGTGTAAGCAGCTAGCACAAGTTTGTGCAGTTGTGAGAGTGAGGAGCTGGTTGTCACACACAGCCAGACTTCCCAAAGAAAAGATAAACATGGTTTATTAACATATTCACTTTCTCCTCGATCTCTGTATACACACCACTGAACATCTGATGACTTGGTATAGGGAGCTCTGCTAAGCAGGAAGAAAGCTTAAACTCCTCTGTAACTATGGCCTGCTATACCAGCCCAAGTTACAGGAGAAATCAGTAATAATAAGAATGTATTATTATATTAAAAAGGTCTTTTAAGATCGTTTGGGGGGCACAGTGTGTAAAGTAAATGAAATAAATTAATAAATATGTCAAAAATGAAATAGATACTGCCAGTCTAAACCTCTGCTTCTAGTGTTTCTAGCCACAACCTCATCAAAGAAAATATGTCCAATATAAAAATTGTAAACACACATATATATATAGATATATTGTGGTGTAGTAACTACTGTGTCCACTAGGGGGCGCTGTGTGGATGTCCCAAGAGAGAGGATGAGTGGCAGAATATGGAAGGACCGTTATGTATCTCAAGGTGGGTGGCCTTGAGATGGAGACTTATGTGTTGATCAGCAATGATATTGCTGAGGTGTTGTTTCAATGTGTCAGGGAGAAGTCACCAGGTAACTAGGGAGACGGGCGACCCTAGTTACCTACAAACCCACCCAGGGGGTGTGTTTAAAGAACACTGTTGTAAAGAGTGTGAGTGGTTGAAGGACCTGTGATGAGGTCATAGTCATGTGACCCGGTGTGCGTGGCTATGGACCATATAATGTGGCCAGGGTAGGTCACATGTGGTGAATGCTGGGACCTGGTTGGTCCAGTGTGGAAGGCCCTGTCTGAGAGAGAGATGGGGGTGTCTTCCTGACAGCAGGGAATTCTGTGTTGAATGGCTGCACGTGCCTGGGAATTCCCTAGAGGGAATGGATGTCTGCCGCATGGTGAAGGAACCGTGAGCTGACCCTGACGGGGTGAGATAACACTGAGGCTGAAGAGCCTGTGTAATGGACATTTGCTTAACCTGTGTGAGTACAGGATAACCAGAGTGAAGCTCTATAATGGACGCTATGCTGTAATGTGAAGCTTATATTGCTGCTGTGGGTTTATGATGGAGGAATAAACCGCATGGACTATGATATGGTTTATGAAAACCCGGTGCCGGATGTGTTTTATTCGCTGCCTAGCGAGGATCCCCTAACTGAATGACAGCGCTACCTCACAATTGGTGGAGAAAGCTATGGGCATTATTGTAGCCTTGCTGCTGGGAGTAATGGAAGAGGACTGCAAAGTCGGTTACTAAGGGCAACACTGAGCCAGGAGGGCTGACGGTTGGGGAAGCCACTGCCCGGCTGTGGTTCTTGAACCGTGGGGCGGCCAAGTGAGTAAGGCACAGTCCGGATCGGTGAGCCCAGTGCGGCCGTTTCTCCAGGAGAAAGAGACTTTTAGGACACCTCTGTGGTAGAGGGGTCTGAGAACCTGCGTGCAGGTGACAGTCGTGAAAACCGTGTTGTACTGACCGGGGTCAGTGAGAAAGAGACTGGTGATTGATAGGGTGCCTCTGTGGAGAAGAGGTATCCGAGGACCTGTGTGGCCGACACAGGTAACGAACAGGTGTTCGTGTTGTACTGACCTGGGTCAGTGATAAAGACTGTGTACCTGGAGGGTTCAGTGAGCAAGGTCCTGGAGGGTCAGTGTTGGGAGGTTCTGGGAGAGGAATCAGATCCCTGGAGCACGTGGTATGACTTTAGACCTGGTGAGGCGTGAGTGTTGGGCAGTCTCAGGTGGAGACGGATGTCCTGAAGAGCACCCGCTGAGCCCCTGGACCTGGTGAGGCCAGTGTGTTGGGAAACCCTGGGAGGAGGGTCGCTCCCTGAATAGCACCCGGTGTGCCCTGTGTGTTGGACGGTCTCAGGCAGAGACGGTACATCCTGAATAGCACACAGACAGGACACGTGAGTTTTTGTGTGGTGTTTTTTTCTTTTCTCAACTCAGGCTGCGGTGGCTCAGTGGGAGTCAAAAAGGTGACAAGTGGCTTCCTGTAACTCGGCGGGGTTATGAAGGGGACAAGCGGCTTCAGGTAACTCGGTTGGGTTACGGAGGGGACAAGTGGCTTCCTGTAACTCGGCGGGGTTACGAAGAGGACACCAGCCGCTGTGTGTGAACAGCAGCTGGTCATATCGGTGATCGGTAAGAGCAGGAGCTGTGGTGGTGACAGCAAGGACTTGTGTGGTATCGTTAAAAAGACATAAACTGTGTTGTGTGAAATGTGGCCTAAGGAGACAGGTATAACGGACATGGGGAAATCCCGAAAGGGGGCGGTGGCCCAAATCGAGGTTGTAGCCCAAAAGGGGGTGGAGTCCCAGATGGGGATGGGGACCCAAATTGGGGTGGTAACCCAAAAAGAGGTGGAGTTCCGGGAGGGGGCGGTGACCCAAATTGGGGTAGTTCAGGAAATGGCAGCACTGCTTGCCTCAGTGGGTATGTCTGGGGAACCGCAGTGTGTCTGTATGAGTTTTGAGGAGTGCAGCATGTATTTTCCGGATAATGACGGGCCACAGGTGTGTACCGTGATACTGCACCGGGAAGGAGTCTCTGGTAGGCTGGACTCAAAGAGTCATGTGACTGACAGGAACTCCTCTCGTTTTATCTCTGACCGAGAAAAATGCCAGGGTTTGCTGTAAACATGGGGTCACGGTGAACTATGCAGTAGACAGAGTAATGTTCAAGGGGACCAAAGGTGGTGAGTGCCAAGGGGGCGGGATACCACGGGACTTAGTCTATGCCTTGGAGAGGGGCCGGGACTTAGGCAAGAAAGTGAAAGAACTGTGAGCGCAGGTGGTCTTCTCTTCCTTCCTCCCAGTGGATGGCCATGGAACAAGGAGGTGGAATAAGATTCTGCAGGTGAACAACTGGCTACGTCGATGGTGCCGTCAGCAACGATTTGGATTTCTGGATCACGGAGTGAATTACCTATACGATGGACTACTTGCTAGAGATGGGGTGCACCATACGAAGACTGGAAAACATGTATTTGGAAGTCGCCTTGCTACACTTGTAAGGAGAGCTTTAAACTAGAACAACATGGGAAGGGAAGCAAAAGACCAGAAAAAGTCATACACCTGACAAATGCTATTGAGAACTCTGCTATTAGAAGTGGAAAGGAAGAACAAAGACAAAAGAATCTAATTAATACAAATATTGGAGGAAGAGAAACCAATCACAAACTAAAATGTTTCTATACTAATGCACAAAGCATGGGCAACAAACAAGGAGAATTGGAACTACTAACACAGGAAAAGAAATATGATGTCATTGGAATCACTGAAACTTGGTGGGACAATACACATGATTGGAATACAAGACTAGAAGGATACAACTTATTTGCAAGAAACAGACTTGATAAACGAGGAGGAGGTGTCGCATTGTATGTTAGAAACGTGTATATCTGCACAGAGATTGAAGCTTCAGAGACTGGGAGTTCTGTGGAAACCGTTTGGGTAAGAATACAAGGACAGAACAATGGAAAGGACACCATTGTAGGCATTTACTACAGGCCCCCTGTGCAAGCTGACGATATGGATGAACTCTTTATGCATCAAATGGCCAAGTTCTCAAAAAAATATGACATAGTTGTCATGGGAGATTTCAACTATCCAGACATTTGTTGGAAATCTCTCTCAGGCAAAACTTACAGGTCAAGGAAATTCTTATCCTCTCTTGCTGACAACTTTATCTTCCAAAAGGTAGGGGAGAAAACGAGGGGAACTGCTACCTTGGATCTAATCCTTATAAACAGGGAGGAAATTGTTGAGGAGGTAAAAGTGGCTGGGACCCTAGGAGGTAGCGACCATGCTATTTTAGAATTTTGGATAACTAGAGTAGGAAGACCTGTGAAGACTCAGACGTCAAGGTTAGATTTCAGAAAGGCAGATTTTAACCCCTTACCTACAACTGACTTAATATTCCGTCCATGTGACCATGGACCTAATTACCATGGACGGAATATTACGTCATCGCGATCAGCGGCGCCCACGTGGTGAGCGCCGCTGATCGCGGCCGAGTGTCAGCTAATTATCATAGCTGACACCCGGACCGCCCCCGACACGTTAACCCCTTGCACACCGCGATCAAACACGATCGCGGTGTACCGGGGGTTAAAACGAAGCATCGGCAGGGAGGGGGCTCCCTCCGTGCTTCCCTGAGCCCCCCACGGCAGCGCAATGTGCAGCGCTGCTGCGGGGGGCTCTTAACCTGCAGGTCCCCGGATCCAATATGGCGACGGGGACCTCCGAGGGCCGGCAGGAAGCTGGCTTCCTCAGTGCCTGCAAAGCGCAGGCATGAGGAAGCCTGTGCAGTGCCTGTGACAGATCGCTGATCTGTCACAGTGATCTGTGATGTGACAGATCAGCGATCTGTCACAGGACAGTTATGTCCCCCCTGGGACATTGTAATAAAGTAAAAAAAAATAAAAAAAAAGTGTAAAAATAATTTAAAAAAAAATCGCTAAATAAATTAAAAAAAAAAAAAAAAATATTCCCCAAAAAATTCATTTTTTGGAAATAAAAAAAAACAAAAACAATAAAAGTACACATATTTGGTATCGCCGCGTCCGTAACAACCCGCCCTATGAAACTGTCCCAATAGTTAACCCCTTAAGCGAACCCCTTAAAAAATAAAAATAAAAAACGAAGCAAAAAATAATGATTTATTATCCTACCGCCGAACAAAAAGTGCAATAACGCGCGATCAAAAAGACGCATGTAAATATCCATGGTACCGCTGAAAATGTCATCTTGTCCCGCAAAAAACGAGCTGCCATACAGCATCATCAGCGAAAAAATAAAAAAGTTATAGCTCACAGAATAAAGTGATGCAAAAATAATTATTTTTTATATAAAATTGTTTACATTGCATAAAAGCGCCAAAACATAAAAAAAGACCTAAATGAGGTATCGCTGTAACCGTACTGACCCGAAGAATAAAACTGCCTTATAAATTTTACCGCATCCGGAACGGCGTAAACGCACCACCCAAAGGAAATTCATGAAACGCTGGTTTTTGTTCATTCTGCGTCCCAAAAAACGAAATAAAAAGCGATCAAAAAATGTCACATGTCCAAACATGATACCAATAAAAGCGTCAACTCGTCCCGCAAAAAATAAGACCTCACATGACTCGGTGGGTCAAAATATGGAAAAATTATAGCTCTCAATATGTGGTGATGCAAAAACTATTTTTACAATAAAAAGCGTCTTTTAGCACGCTACAGCTGCCAAACATAAAAACCGCCATAAATAGTAAATCAAACCCCCCGTTATCACCCCCTTAGTTAGGGAAAAATAATAAAATTAAAAAAATGTATTTATTTCCATTTTCCCATTAGGGTTAGGGCTAGGGTTAGGGCTAGGGTTAGGGCTAGGGTTAGGGTTAGGGCTAGGGTTAGGGCTAGGGTTAGAATTGGGGGTTTCCACTATTTGTGCACATCAGGTGCTCTCCAAACGCAACATGGCGTCTGATCTCAATTCCAGCCAATTCTGCGTTGAAAAAGTCAAATGGTGCTCCTTCCCTTCCAAGCTCTGCCATGCACCCAAACAGTGTTTTACCCCCTCATATGGGGTATCAGCCTACTCAGGACAATTTGCAAAAATACTTTTGGGGTCCTATTTCTCCTGTTGCCCTTAGGAAAATAAAAATTTTGGGGCAAAAATATCATTTTTGTGGAAAAAAATTTTTTTGGTATTTTCACGACTGGGCGTTATAAACTTCTGTGAAGCCCTTGTGGGTTCAAAGTTCTCACCACATATCTAGATAAGTTCCTTAGGGGGTCTAGTTTCAAAAATGGGGTCACTTGAGGGGGGTTTCCACTGTTTAGGTACATCAGGGGCTCTCCAAACGCGACATGGCGTCCGATCAGAATTCCAGCCAATTTTGCATTGAAAAAGTCAAACGGTGCTCCTTCCCTTCTGAGCTCTGCCATGCGCCGAAACAGTGGTTCCCCCCCCACATATCAGGTATCAGCGTGCTCAGGACAAATTGCACAATAATTTTTGCAGTCCAATTTCTCCTGTTACACTTGGTAAAATAAAAAAAATTGAACCTGAAGTAATTTTTTTTGTGAAAAAAAGTTAAATGTTAATTTTTTTTAAATATTCAAAAAATTCCTGTGACGCACCTGAAGGGTTAATAAACTCCTTGATGTGGTTTTAAGCACCTTAAGGAGTGCAGTTTTTAGAATGGTGTCACTTTTGGGTATTTTCTATCATATAGACCCCTCAAAGTGGCTTCAAATGTGATGTGGTCCGTAAAAATAAAATGGTGTTGCAAAAATGAGATATCGCTGGTCAAATTTTAACCCTTATATCTTACTAACAAATAAAAGTTTTGGTTCCAAAATTGTGCTGATGTAAAGTAAACATGTGGCAAATGTTACTTATTAACTTTTTTGTGTGCCATATCTCTGTGATTTAAGGGCATAAAAATTCAAAGTTGGAAAATTGCGGAATTTTCAAAATTTTCGCCAAATTTCCGTTTTTCTCACAAATAAACGCAAGTTACAGTGCCTACAAGTAGTATTCAACCCCCTGCAGATTTAGCAGGTTTGATATGATGCAAATAAGTTAGAGCCTTCAAACTTCACACAAGAGCAGGATTTATTAACAGATGCATAAATCTTACAAACCAAAAAGTTATGTTGCTCAGTTAAATTTTAATAAATTTTAAACATACAAGTGTGGGTCAATTATTATTCAACCCCTAGGTTTAATATTTTGTGGAATAACCCTTGTTTGCAATTACAGCTAATAATCGTCTTTTATAAGACCTGATCAGGCCGGCACAGGTCTCTGGAGTTATCTTAGCCCACTCCTCCATGCAGATCTTCTCCAAGTTATCTAGGTTCTTTGGGTGTCTCATGTGGACTTTAATCTTGAGCTCCTTCCACAAGTTTTCAATTGGGTTAAGGTCAGGAGACTGACTAGGCCACTCCAACACCTTGATTTTTTGCCTCTTGAACCAGGCCTTGGTTTTCTTGGCTGTGTGCTTTGGGTCGTTGTCTTGTTGGAAGATGAAATAACGACCCATCTTAAGATCCTTGATGGAGGAGCGGAGGTTCTTGGCCAAAATCTCCAGGTAGGCCGTGCTATCCATCTTCCCATGGATGCGGACCAGATGGCCAGGCCCCTTGGCTGAGAAACAGCCCCACAGCATGATGCTGCCACCACCATGCTTGACTGTAGGGATGGTATTCTTGGGGTCATATGCAGTGCCATCCAGTCTCCAAACGTCACGTGTGTGGTTGGCACCAAAGATCTCGATCTTGGTCTCATCAGACCAGAGAACCTTGAACCAGTCTGTCTCAGAGTCCTCCAAGTGATCATGAGCAAACTGTAGACGAGCCTTGACATGACGCTTTGAAAGTAAAGGTACCTTACGGGCTCGTCTGGAACGGAGACCATTGCGGTGGAGTACGTTACTTATGGTATTGACTGAAACCAATGTCCCCACTGCCATGAGATCTTCCCGGAGCTCCTTCCTTGTTGTCCTTGGGTTAGCCTTGACTCTTCGGACAAGCCTGGCCTCGGCACGGGAGGAAACTTTCAAAGGCTGTCCAGGCCGTGGAAGGCTAACAGTAGTTCCATAAGCCTTCCACTTCCGGATGATGCTCCCAACAGTGGAGACAGGTAGGACCAACTCCTTGGAAAGGGTTTTGTACCCCTTGCCAGCCTTGTGACCCTCCACGATCTTGTCTCTGATGGCCTTGGAATGCTCCTTTGTCTTTCCCATGTTGACCATGTATGAGTGCTGTTCACAAGTTTGGGGAGGGTCTTAAATAGTCAGAAAAGGCTGGAAAAAGAGATAATTAATCCAAACATGTGAAGCTCATTGTTCTTTGTGCCTGAAATACTTCTTAATACTTTAGGGGAACCAAACAGAATTTTGGTGGTTTGAGGGGTTGAATAATAAATGACCCTCTGAATAAACTTTTCACAATTTAAAAAAAAATTAAACAAAGAAATAACATTCTTTTTTGCTGCAGTGCATTTCACACTTCCAGGCTGATCTACAGTCCAAATGTCACAATGCCAAGTTAATTCCGAATGTGTAAACCTGCTAAATCTGCAGGGGGTTGAATACTACTTGTAGGCACTGTATATGAATGAAATTTTACCACTAACATGAAGTACAATATGTCATGAGAAAACAATGTCAGAATCACCGGGATCCATGGAAGCGTTTCAGAGTTATTACCTCATAAAGGGACAGTGGTCAGAATTGTAAAAATTGGCCCAGTAGTTAACGTGCAAACCACCCTTGGTAGTGAAGGGGTTAAGGGATTCAGAAAGAGAATTGGAGGGATCCAATGGCTGGATATCCTTAAAGACAAAAATGTCCAGGAATGATGGGAAATCTTGAAAAATGAAATTCTCAAAGCACAATTGTTAACAATTCCGAAAAGAGGGAAGAATAGGAAGTATTTAAGGAAACCAGGATGGATGAACACAAAACTTAAGCACATGCTAAAAAGGAAGAAATAAATGTTTATAAAATGGAAAGAGGGAGGCATATCTAAATAAGAATATAATGCTGTCTGCAGAACCTACAGGGCACAAATCAGATTATCTAAAGCTGACAATCAATTGAGGCTTGCAAGAGATGTCAAAAGCAATAATAAAGGATTTTGGGGATATGTCAAAAGTAAAAGAAAAGTCAAAGATGCTATAGGATTTTTACGGATGAAAATGATGAAATGGTAAGACAGGATGTTGAGAAGGCCGAACTTTTAAATTCCTATTTTGCATCTGTTTTCTCTCAGAAAGGAAATGTTACATCAACTGTTCTTCACTGTCCTATTAAGGGAATAGAAGAATCCAGGATATCTATAAACAGAAAGATAGTGAGGAAACACTTAGCTAACCTAAATGAATTCAAGTCTCCAGGTCCAGATGAATTACACCCCAGAGTACTGAAGGAGATAGCAGAAGAAATTTTTGAACCCCTCTCCATAATCTTTGAAAATTCTTGGAGAACAGGAGAAGTCCCAGAAGACTGGAGAAGAGCAAATGTTGTTCCTACCTTCAAAAAGGGGAAGAAGGTGAACCCAGGCAACTATAGGCCGGTGAGTCTGACTTCTATACCAGGAAAGATCTTTGAACAAATTATTAAACAACATGTATGTCAGTACCTGGATAAGAATGAAGTGATTAAACAGAGTCAGCATGGGGTTGTAACTAATAAGTCATGTCAGACTAACTTAATTTCCTTCTATGACAGAATCACTGATTGGGTGGATCAAGGAAATGCTGTAGATATAGTATATCTTGACTTCAGCAAAGCATTTGACAAAGTATCTCATACAATCCTTATTGAAAAAATGACTAAGTATGGAATGGACAAGGCAACTGTTAGGTGGATTCATAACTGGTTTAGTGATCGGACCCAAAGAGTGGTCGTAAATGGCTGCACATCCAGTTGGAAGAATGTCTCAAGTGGGGTACCACAGGGCTCTGTCCAGGGCCCTGTATTGTTCAACATCTTTATCAACAATTTAGATGAAGGAATTGAGGGTAAACTGATTAAATTTGCTCATGACACAAAGCTAGGAGGGATAGCTAATACTAGAGAAGAGAGAGAGGATTCAAAAAGATATAAATAAACTGGAGCAGGGGGCAGCAACTAACAGAATGGTTTTTAACAGGGAAAAATGCAAAGTACTACATCTGGGCAATAAAAATGAAAAAAGCATATACAGAATGGGAGGAATAGGGCTAAGCAACAGCACATGTGAAAAAGACTTGGGTATACTAATAGATCACAGAATATGAGTCAACAGTGTGATGCAGCAGCAAAAAAGGCAAATGCAATTCTAGGATGTATTAACTGAAGCATACAGTCTAGATCACGTGAAGTCATTATTTCCCTCTACTCATCTTTAGTCAGACCTCATCTGGAATATTGTGTCCAGTTTTGGGCACCACATTTTAAAAAAGACATCAACAAACTGGAGCAAGTTCAGAAAAGAGCGACCAGAATGGTGACCGGTCTGCAAACCCTGTCTGATGAGGAAAGGTTGCAGGATTTGGGAATGTTTAGTTTGCAAAAGAGAAGACTGAGAGGAGACTTAATAGCTGTCTACAAATATCTAAAGGGCTGTCACAATGTAGAAGGATCATCTTTATTCTCATTTGCACAAGGAAAGACTAGAAGCAATGGGATGAAACTGAATGGGAGGAGACACAGATTAGATATTAGAAAAAACTTTTTGACAGTTAGAGTGATCAATGAGTGGAACAGGCTGCCACGAAAAATGGTGAGTTCTCCTTCAATGGAAGTCTTCAAACAGAGGCTGGACAGACATCTGACTGGGATGATTTAGCGAATCCTGCTTTGAGCAGGGGGTTGGAGCAGATGGCCCAGGAGGTCCCTTCCAACTCTACGATTCTATGATTCTATGACTTTGTTTTGCTTGATGACATATGGTCAGACAATGGAGATGTTTCGACTGTGGGGCCAGCAGACACTGAGACAGTGACGGCTCCTGATGTGGACAGGTCAGAGGTAGAACTGACTGGAAGTACATCTGCCCAACTTACGGACCTGACGTCTCATGATATGACGGATGGTGGGCTGGGAGATGAGACGACTGGGGTAAAAACACGGTTAAACGGTAACGGGACGGTTCACTCGGCTGACGGGACTGACCCAGTGGTACCCTTTGAGAATATAATCAAAGAAGTAGTGGTGCGACACGTGGTGGCCAAAAGGGAACAAGATCATGGGATACAGTTAATAAAAGAGACAGTGGAAGATCTCGAACGAGAAAGAGTCCTGAGACAAATGGCCGAGCACAGGGTGGAGGGGCTCGAGAAAGAAGTCTTGGAGCTCAGAGGTCACCTGTTCACCTGGCAAAGTGTGAACAAGAACCTCAAGAAAGAGATGGAGGAGCTCAGAGGAGTAGTAAAAAGTCTTCTGTGGGAGAAGTTGGACGAAGACTTACCACGGGTGAGCGCGAGTGATAATAAGAGAGAACTGCCAGTAGCCATCGTGGCAAAGGGTCATGAAGTGATCAAATTGTTTGAAGTTGGTGAGTTAAGAACTGAAGAAGACAGTCATCCGGTCGGGTCAACGATAGTGAGGGAAGTGTCCATGGTAAAGCTAGAGCCTTCGGTCCAGGAAGAGAGCAAGACCACGACCTTCCAGTCTGTGATTGATGTACCAGAGGACATGCAAGAAGCCAGTGCTGAGGAAGGTGTGCATGAGGTTTTCAAAGAGGCGGTCAAAGCGTGTAAGGTGCGCTGGGCACCTGAGACTCGGCAGTTGGTGATAGTATCAGCCAGAGAAGATACATCAAACCAAGTAGCTGTCCTGAAGGAGATGCATCTACAATGTCTCCATGCCAAACAGCTGGTCAGGCAGAGTAATGTGAAGGCTGCTCGATGCCTAGAGTTAGCAAGGGAGGCTATGGATCTGCTGGGTTTGCGGAAAGATGTGGGTCCGGTACCCAAAGCTCTGATTGGGAGAATCATTGGAAGATCCGGGAAGGTAATGCAAGACCTTGTGAATATCTCCGGTGTGGTGAGGGTGAGGATCCCTCCTGATGATGAAGACCAGGTATCCAGTGAAGTGGGTAGGATTCCCATCATGGTGGTTGGCTCTTTGGAGAGCCTGAGAGACTTCCGGATGCTCGTGGAGTATCGAGTGGGTACCTGCAAGAAATTGAGCAGTTGAGGCTACACCACTGGCAAATTAATAAAGTACGGAATACCTGGTGGCGGCCGTCTCCAACCCAAGATGTAAGGACCCGAAGGGTTCCTTCAAGTAGTGACGTGGCAGGTGGCCGAAGAAAGTCAGCAAGTGGTAGTTCCATGGGTCGTACGGGACTGAGAGACATTAGTTCCTGTGAGACGCTGAGTGGGTCAGACTCAGGCCAGACAGTAGGCCCAACTAAGACTGATGACCATACCAACTGGGGGAGCTGGTCATGGAACGGAACAAGCAGGGAGAGGAATGTGTTGACCAAACAGTGTCTGATGACGCAGACAGGCTGTGACTGGAGGGCCAAAGATCAGGGCCGATATTCTGACCGATGGGGGCGGTGGAGGCCTAACGTAGAGATGAGGCCGTATGATAGATGGAGACGGTTTTCTAGACCTGTGGGGCAAGGTGTAATGAGTGCCCTGTCTCGAGAACCTGGTGTAATGTTGTGTGTTCAACCCCACAAGTTTGAAAAAAGGGGGGAGGTATGTGGTGTAGTAACCACTGTCTGCTAGGGGGCACTGTGAGGATGTCCCAAGAGAGAGGATGAGTGGCAGAATATGGAAGGACCGTTATGCTTCTCAAGGTGGGTGGCCTTGAGATGGAGACTTATGTGTTGATCAGCAATGATATTGCTGAGGTG
The DNA here is from genome assembly GCF_039654945.1 of Dendrobates tinctorius. Lineage (NCBI taxonomy): Eukaryota > Metazoa > Chordata > Amphibia > Anura > Dendrobatidae > Dendrobates > Dendrobates tinctorius. Next base: position 8,126,862 of record NW_027361746.1, on the reverse strand, counting down.
TTGTTTCAATGTGTCAGGGAGAAGTCTCCAAGTAACTAGGGAGATGGGCGACCCTAGTTACCTACAAACCCACCCAGGGGGTGTGTTTAAAGAACACTGTTGTAAAGAGTGTGAGTGGTTGAAGGACCTGTGATGAGGTCATAGTCATGTGACCCGGTGTGCGTGGCTATGGACCATATAATGTGGCCAGGGTAGGTCACATGTGGTGAATGCTGGGACCTGGTTGGTCTAGTGTGGAAAGCCCTGTCTGAGAGAGAGATGGGGGCGTCTTCCTGACAGCAGGGAACGCTGTGTTGAATGGCTCCACGTGCCTGGGAATTCCCTGGAGGGAATGGACGTCTGCCACATGGTGAAGGAATCGTGAGCTGACCCTGACGGGTAAGATAACACTGAGGCTGAAGAGCCTGTGTAATGGACATTTGCTTAACCTGTGTGAGTATAGGATAACCAGAGTGAAGCTCTATAATGGACGCTATGCTGTAATGTGAAGTTTATATTGCTGCTGTAGGTTTATGAAGGAGGAATAAACCGCATGAACTATGTTATGGTTTATGAAAACCCAGTGCTGGATGTGTTTTATGTGCTGCCTAGCGACGATCCCCAACTGATTGACAGCGCTACCTCACTATATATATATATATATATATATATATATATGTATATATATATTTATATTGAGAGAGAGAGAATATAAAAATATAACAAATAACTTATATGGAAAGGTGAATGGAATTTAAAATGTTTTAAATGTCCTTTGTGGTCCTAAATTTAAAAATGCATGACTAAATGACATATATATTGAGCCCTATGTATTGTGAAAAAAAGAGGAAAAATAATTTTAATCTATCTAAATGAGAATATTTTCTAGAGCCTTCAAAAGCGCAAATTCTAAAAATGGCCCAAAGTGTATAACTCTGTATATTCTTGAGATAAGACAGCTATTTTTTGTAGGTAGAGTTGTACTTTTTACATGAATCATTATGGGACATGTACTATATAAAATTTCAACTAATATATATTAATACACCAATATGTCCCATTTAAAGTAACCAAATTATAATAAATACCTACTCCAAAATATCAAAATAAAGCAAATTACAAAGTCCCTGCTCAAAGTTTAGCACAGGAAAAAAGGAGTAAAACTGGATATACGTAACAAAGTCAGTTTTTAATGAATCACAAATAATGATAAAATATAGTAATAAAAATAAGAAAGATACAGAATAAGAAAGGGAGGGCGATAGGACTCTAAAAGTTGTATGAATTGCTGCCTAGTAAATGGCACAATGACAACCAAACAATTAGTTGCAAAGAGGTCCAAAAAACCAAGCCAAAAATAATTGTGAATTATATGCTGTAGCCCAAAAACCCAAATTTCTCCCCAACCTTTAATAAAAAATAGTACATGGATTAAATGTGGACCTACAGCACATGCACTACCAATTTAGCAAAGACATGGGATAAATACAAAATTGCACTCATAATACCACACTTGGTATCTCAAAATAGTATGTATAACCCAGTCATTGCAAAAGTAAATAGACACTGAGCATGGCTCTAAATAAGAGCTTTAATATGTATACGGGTTTAAGCTGAACCTCTTGTGCCTACAGAAAATAATGCACAGTGGCATTATGTACATTAAAGACGGTGGTCAAAATGCCATTACCTGGATTTTGACAGCGTTATGAAGAATGAAGTGGGAGTCCCGTCCCTCTGCCCCGACGCGCACGTTTTGCTTTGCTCCTTCGGGGGGCGTGTCTGGACAGAGGGTGTATGCTGTTTAAATGTGAGCCACAGCCAATAAGGACAGCGCTTTGCTAATCATATGGTTGCACACACCCCGACATGTACACCGCGCATGCACTGATTATATATATTATATTATATATAATATATATATTTGAAATTTATATATATAATTATATATAAATTTATTATATATATTAAATTATATATATATAATTTGACTAAGTGCTCATGAATTACATATAAAATAAATATTACAGATAAAATATGTACAATTACAAATTTAAATAAGAATAAAATAAAACATTTTGCAATATATTTTTTTACACTAATTGTTCAAAAAGGTGACAAAGTGCGTATCAAGTGTATATATACTATAAATATTGCAAATTATTTGCATAAAATGAATATTATATAACAAAACTATGTGATAACAAATCAAGTAATGGTGATGTATAATAATAAGCTAAATGTTTAAAATATATGGCAGATCCCAATTATATTTCTCAAAATTAGTATGAAAAAAGTACCTCCACCCCCCTTGTGAAAACCAGAAAAGGAGTGAAAGATGAAATAAATTCTGGTAATAGCTCAGGAGAAAAAAATCAAACAAAAATTATACAGCTAAAAAACAATATTTATAAAAGTCCATCTCCAGGTAGAATGATATATGTAGATAAATGTATTGATTAGATCAACAGATGACCTCATATAATAATAATATATATTATTTGAGCATGTTGTTTAGGAGCCATGGGGATAACAAATAAGTAATGGTTTATATTTCTTGTTTATATTGTGTTTATAAATATGTAGTAAAGATTAAAAATCAGAAATAGCAGCAGGAGATGAGGGAGATGATTTTCTCGGGGACAGTGACCTGCACTTTTATTAAATAAATGAAAACATAACAATGAATAGAGTACAAGAATCTGGAACAAGAAAGATCAGACAATTTCATTCATTTGATTTTCCCTTTCATCATTGTATTATTTAGTACTGTGGTGTAGTGACCACTGTGTCCGCTAGGGGGCGCTGTGTGGGTGTCCCAGGACAGGCGTATAAGCATTTCCAGTGTCCTGATAGGAGTAGGATGCTGAAGGATCGTAATGTATCGCCAGGTGGGTGGCCTTGGGATGAAGGCTTGATTATGTGCTGATCAGCAGAGCTGATCTTTCGTGCCAATGTGTTAGGGAGAGCTACCTACAAATCCACCCAGGGGTGTGTCTGAAAACGCTGGTAGTAAAAGACTATTTGAGTGTGAAGGACCTGTGATGAGGTCATAGCCATGTGACCCGTGGGCGTGGCTACGGACCATATAAGGTGGCCAGGGTAGGTCACATGAGTGAATGCTTGGACCCAGTTGGTCCGTTGTGGAAGGTCCCGCTGGGAGATGGGGCTTCCTGCCTGACAGCACATGAATGCTGTGAGTAATGGCTGCAAGCATCTGACAGTTCCCAGGGAGAGGGAATGAATGCCTGCAGTGAGCTGAAGCAGCCATGAGGTAAACTCGGACAGGGGATATAACTCTGAGGCTAGAGAGCCTGTGTACTGGACATTGCACAACCTTTGTGACCACAGGATAAGCAGAGTTGAGCTCTGTCATGGACGCTATGCTGTTTATATGAACTTTCTGTTGCTGTTCCTGGTTTATGATGCCTAATAAACTGCATGGACTGTAGGAGTTATGTTAAGAAACCTGTGCTGGATGTGATTTGTTGGCTGCCAAGCGAGTGTCCTCAACCTTGAATGACAGCGCTACCTTACAGTACTGACATTCTTGCCTTACCTTACTACCTGTGGCGATTAGCATTTTTGTAAAGAGGACTTTCACCCCATTTTAATCATACTGACCTCCAAAATATGATCCATCAGTCAGTTTCATTTCCCTGCTGGACCTAGTTATGACACCGGCCACGCCATGCTGAATAAAATACATCTTCTTCCCAACTGCTCCTTCACGGATTATATAATCTCCAGGCTGGAAAACCTCAAACCTTAATTTGCTGAGCATGGCTGTGACGAAGTTCGGGTCTGCGTTAGCAAACAGAGGCATAGTAGCCACTAGCTTTCGACAGTTGAAATTGACTATTTCCTAAAATAAAACACAAAAGAAAAAAATAACATACCATGAAATTAGCATACATACCATCACGTTATCATATTTAACAACAATAGCGCCATATGTGGTCAGTATGTGTCCATTAAAGGGAATGTATTTCCGTGAGATGAATCCCACACATTCAGCCATAGCCACTACAAAGTCTGCTAATGAGAAGTTATTAGTAAAGTCATTTTTCTGACGGCATTTACATAATCCTACATTGGTTTTATTTTATTTTTATTGATAATGCTTGTTTTTCTTAAACACATATACACTAATAATTCCAAAATGCTCAATGTTAGACAAGTACCAATAGTGACCGGTGGCAGGGCTGTAGCTCCAATGGAAAAATGATAACTTACTGTTGGTGAATTATGAATAGTGATGAGCGAGTATACTCGTTGCTCGGTTTTCCTGAGCATGCTCGGGTGTCCTCCTAGTATTTTGGCGTGCTCGGAGATTTAGTTTGTGTTGACGTAGCTGCATGATTTACGGCTGCTAGACAGCCTGAATACATGTGGGGATTCCCTAACAAACAGGCATTACTCACAGGTATTCAGGCTGTCCAGCAGCTGTAAATCATGCAGCTGCGTCGACACAAACTAAATCTCCGCGCACGTCAAAATACTCGGAGGACATATGAGCATGCTCGGGAAAACCCAAGCAACGAGTATACTCGCTCATCACTAATTATGAAGTAAGAGGAAGACTCTCCTTCAGTCACAGTTGGCGCACAGCAGTGACGTCATGTCTCCAATAGCAGGAACGCCAAAGTCATCGAAGTGGGGAAAGGTGAAAAGAATCTTTTTTTATGTGATTTTTAAATGGTAGAACATGGAATATTATTACAGGATTGGTCCAGGATGTTAGACATTATACCAAGAAGGGGCCCAGGATAGGGATGGTATACCAGCATGGGGGATATTATTATTGGCAGGGGTCCAGAATGGGGGACAATATAACAGGAAGTGGTTTAGGAAGGGGAATATCATACCAGGATGAGTGACATGTTACTGGAAAGGGCTAGGATGGGGACATTACACCAAGATAGGGAACAATATTATTGGAATGAGACAAAGTTGGGGGACATTAGACCATTATACCAGGATGTTGAACATTATAATTGGAAGGGGTCCAGGATGGGAAACATTATTACAGGAAGGATCTGAGGATGGAGGACATCATACCAAAAAGGGACCCAGGATGGGTGACATTAGCACAGGAGTGGAGTAGGGGGGCAACACATATGTATTTATAGGATTTAGAATGCAAAAAGGACCTATACATCTGACCAACATGCATGTAGGGGCCAAGGTCCGAATTTTGTCTGGTGACTATTGGACTCTAGTTACACCACTGGACACCTTCCCAGATCCAGATCAAAATTGACAACAGCAGTATTTGATCTCTTGCAATATATCATCTCTAGTAATCTTGAGTCTTTTTCAATCTTAAGAAACGATCAACTTTCCTAATGTCGAAGTGCAATAAAACACTCAAGGTGAGCATACAAATTAGACTAATAATGGCTGAATTCATCAATTTGGTGAGAACCAGCTGGCCATCTTATCTGCATTAGGTGTTTGCCCAACGTTTGCTAAGCAAATGTCAAGGCAAAAGGAATTGCCATGTTGAGTTCCAAGAAAGAGGTGTCTGGTAGGTAGCAGTCTACTCTCATCTCCCCAAAGAGAACACATGCACTCAAGTATACATGTGCTTTGAGTAGGCAGAAGGAGGCCTTGAAAGAGCATGAGTTCGAAACAGCATTGAGAAAGTGAGTAAGCATGCAAAATGGCATGGGCTTAGGGCTTAACGTCCAAGGTCAGATCCCCCGCTTTGATGAGGGCTCCGGCGGCGAGCCCACATCAAAGCTGGGACATGTCAGCCGTTTTGAACAGTTGACATGTGCCCGCAATAGGCGCAGGTGGAATCGCGATCCAACTGAGCCTATTAACTAGTTAAATGCCGCTGTCAAACGCTGATAGCGTCATTTAACAAGTGCTTCCGGCCCGCCAGGCCGGAAATACGCGCATCGCTGACCCTGTCACGTGATCGGGGGTCAGCGATGCGTTGGCATAACAACCAGAGGTCTCCTTGAGACCTCTATGATTGCTGATGCCAGATTGCTATGAGCGCCACCCGGTCGGTGGTCGGCGCTCGCCGCAATGCAGTAATTCAGCTACATATAGGCAATCTGCTCATCACCTATATGTAGCAGAGCCGATAAGGCTATGGCAGCTTCTAGCCTCCCATGGAGGCTATTGAAGCATGCCAAAATTTTAAAAAATGTTTTTAAAAATATGAAAAAAATAAAAAAAATAAAAGTTTAAAACACCCCCCTTTCCCCCCATTCAAAATAAGACAATAAAAAAAAAAAATCACACATACACATATTAGGTATCGCCGCATTCAGAATTGTCCGATCTATCAATGAAAAAAAGGATTAACCCAATCGCTAAATGGCGTAGTGGGGAAAAAAAATCAAAATACCAGAAATACTTTTTTTGGTTACCGCAAAATTCCAATAAAATGCAATAACGGGCAATCAAAAGATCGAATCTGCACATAAATGGTATCCTTAAAAATGTCAGCTTGGCACGCAAAAAATAAGCCCTCACCCAACCCCAGATCACGAAAAATGGAGATGCTACAGGACATTAGTGGTTTTCCACTAATGCTCTCTCTTTTCGGAGTGTTGGCACGCTTTTAGATTGTGTACGGTATATTAGTATTGTGTAGACCAGCTCTTTTTGGTCAGTTTCTCATACTTGTCTGTTTATTCGGTCATGAACTTTGAGGCTAGAGAGCAGGCATGGAGAGGCCAGGTTGAAGGTGTCTTTGGCAGCTGTAAAGCAGCTGCCACACAGGATAGCTCTTTCCAAAGTCTTTCCTCTGAACTTATTAATCTCTACAAAACTTTGACCAAGACTTGATGGAATATCAAGAGCTTGGAGGAATATAACAAACTTGGTATTGTCCCTAGGGGGCTTCGGATTAAACTTTTTCCCGCATGGGAGGCTGACTCAGATTTCGAGTTGATCGGTCTATTGATCGACCATGATCATAAATTTCTAATTAAATTGAAGGGGGACATTAAAGACAAAGAGTCTGAATTGAATTCAGTTGATGAAGCTACTCTTGTGAAACCCTTCCAATTACATTTAAAAGAAATTATTGATAACTTTGAAAAAGAGATTATCCAAAAAAAGAAGAAAAAATTTCTCCGTGATAAGGGAGATTTTGACAATAAACTAGTATTCAAGTGGACCCATCACGGAAATAGGAAATTCAATAAACATTATAGTGACAGAAACCAGAAGACCCAGGCACAAAATACAGGGTCGTATACTGGAGATTCATCAAGCGATCAAGAAAGCGTACCAGGAGGGGCCGGTGAAAACTTCTCCAACCCCAGGAAGAAGGGTCGTCGATACAAGGATTGGTCACCAACATACAAGAGACAGCTGAGACAACACAGACAGAAATAACTGCTTCCAGGGATATGACAAATACAGGTAATATCATAGATGATGTAGGGATGTAACTCGCTCAGGTGCAGCGGGAGACAATCATGAGACAGGTTCTTCCCAAAGTTCATGAGGTTTATTTGCTCCATAAACCATAAATCAGCATATCACCAAAATAGCCTCTAGCTTAGGCTCAAAAGAACATAAATGTCCGTGGCTTCAGACTCGGACCGAGAGTCTCAGCACATGCTGGGAGGTGTAGTCCTCCCCATATACAACTAATATATCCAGGCCAGGGCAATGTCCAGAGCAGAGCTCCATCTGCAGCCGCAGACACAGGAAGGCTTCTCCTTCCTTAGAACACAGACCACTTTCTGTAGGGTCCCACCTGGACACATGGAAGTCTGTCCACACTCTGACAGACTCCCTCGCACTCTCACATGTGCTAAAACACCTCAATTACATAGCCCTGTAACCACACCCACAGGTGATCACATGGCTATGACCTCCCTAAAGGTTCTATTGCACACAGACACACACAGGCTTCCCTGACACATTGTAACAGAAATATCAGCAGTACCTCTGCTGATCAATACTCGAGCCTGCATCCCAAGGCCACCCACCTTGAGACACATAATGGTCATTTAGGACCCTGCTCCTGTTACCACACTGAATGTGCCTGTACACCCATCCTGGGACACCCACACAGCGCCCACTAGCGGACATAGTGGTCACTACACCACATACCTCCCCCCTCTGTTCAAACTTGTGGGGTTGAACACATGACATCACCCAGGGATCTTGAGACCTGGCACCCATGTCACCTTGCCCTACAAGTCGAGAGGACCATCTCCTTCTGTTTCGGTAGTCATACTGCATCATATTTACACTAGGCCTCCCCCACCCCCAGCGGTCAGTATCTCGGCCTTGGGCTTTGGCCTTCCCGTCAACGTCCGTCAGTGTGACCAGACACTCTTTAGTCTCCACCTGTCTGCAGTGCGCTCCGTCACCTGACCTTTCTCTCACTGGCCGGCTCTCCCAGTTCGTACGGTCATGAGTCCCACGTCCAGTTGGGCTAACTGGCTGGTCTGAGTCTGACCCTCTGTCGCTATGTCCACCACCGGGTCTATGTTACTACGATTAGAACGGCCACTTGCGGACTCTCAACGTTCTTGCCTTCGACTACCTGTCCTTTCATTCCTTGGAGGATCCCTTCGGGTCCTTACACCTTGGGTTGGAGGTGGATGCCACCTGACTTTCTGTATCTGCTTATTCATCTGCAGTCGATCCTGTCTTAGCTGCTCTATCTCCTTCAGGTACGCTACCCGATATTCCAGGAGCATGCGGAGGTTCCCAATGCTTTCCACCGAACCAACCACAATGACAGGAACCATGTCATCTTCAACAGCGATTTGGTTTTCACCAGCAGGTGGGATCCTCACTCTCTTCACACTGGATCGATTCACCATCTCCTGCATCACCTTTCCAAGTCTGCCAGCGACTTTCCCCACCAGATTTCTGGGTACCGGAATTATGTCTTCCACAAAGCCCTGCCGACTTTGAGCTTCCCTTGCAAGCTCCAGACGTCGAGCGGCTTTCCTATTACACTCCACGAGCATCTGTTTCGTGCGGAGACATTGTAGGTGCATCTCCTTCAGGACAGCCACGCTTCTCTCTGTGTCTTCCGTTTCTGACAGTATCACCAACTGGTCTGTTTCTGGTGCCCAGCTCACACTATAGGCCTTTACTGCCTTTTTAAAGGTCTCATGCACACCTTCGCTGGCACACTCTTCTCGCACGTCTTCGGGTACCTCCATCACGCCCTTGAAGGTCATGGACTTGCTCTCATCCTGGACAGATGGCTCTGGGTTCCCCACGGACACTTCCCTCAAGGTATCTGCCAAGACCGGGTGACTGTCTTGTGCAGCTCTTGGCTCACCATCTTCCTGAGATTTACAGTCCTCAGGACCCTTTTCCAAGATGGGCTTTGGCAGTTCTGCCTTGCTATCAGTCGGGCATGGCCGCTGTACGTCTTCGCCCATCCACTTCTTCTCCCGTAGAAGACCTTTTACTACTCCACTGAGTTCTTGCAGACCTTTATCTCGCTCCTCTGCCAGGTAGCGACACTCATCCTCTCTCTGGAGAATCTCCTGTTGATGCTTCTCTTGGGTCTCTCTGAGCACCTCCATATCCTTCACTATAGCTTTGTTCATAGTTTGACACGCTGACAGGTGACCCCTGAGCTCAGACACTTCCTTCTCCAGCTCATCCACTCTGTGCTCAGCTGCTTGCCTTAGGACTCTTTTCCGTTCGACATGTTCTGTTACAGTCTCCTTTATCAGCTGTATCTCACGATCTTGTTCTCTTTTGGCCAGCACGTGTCTCACCACTACCTCTTTAATTATATCGTCAAAGGGTACCACTGGGTCAGTCACACCAGTCGAGTGAACCCTCCAGTTCCCGTCCAGCACCAATGTGTCTAGTCCAGTCGTCTCATCTCCCAGACCACCATCTGTCTTATCACGAGACGTCAGGTCCATAAGTTGGGCAGATGTCCCTCTTCCGGTCAGTTCTACCTCTGACCTGTCCACGTCAGGAGCCGTCACTGTCTCAGTGTCCGCTGGCCCCACAGTCGAAGCATCTCCATCATCCGACCAAATGTCATCAAACAAAACAAAGTCCCGGCCCCTCTCCCAGGCATAGACTAAGTCCCGTGGTATCCCTCCCCCTTGGCACTCACCACCTTTGGTCCCCTCAAACACTACTCTGTCTACTGCGTAGTTCACCGTGACGCCATGTTTACAGCGAACCCTGACATTTTTCTCGGTCGGATCAATACTCGAGCCTGCATCCCAAGGCCACCCACCTTGAGACACATAATGGTCATTTAGGACCCTGCTCCTGTTACCACACTGAATGTGCCTGTAGACCCGTCCTGGGACACCCACACAGCGCCCCCTAGCGGACATAGTGGTCACTACACCACAATGAGGTGAGCATTGTTGCAAATACGGCTAAAAGTGGTAATTTACAAATTATTAATTTGTCTGATTACATCTTATCAGATGTTGAAAAATCTGTCTTATCTAAGGGTCTTTCCTTTGCACCAATAGGCACCCTGAACAAGTTCACCTTGACCAAGGACCTGTACCTATTCTGTAGGCAGTTAACATTTAAGATGCTGTAACATCAACCTTCAATAATAGACTCACTGCCACAGGATGAGAGACAGGCCTTCAATGATCTTCTTGACTTATTGCAGGAGAATGAGGGCTCTGGAATGGCTTCTGACAAATTATGGCATCCACCGTCGCAGGCCATATCGTCTTTTCCACTTTTTCACACCATTCAGATTTTTTATAATGTGGTCAGTAATGAAATTTCTAAACTCTGTACAACCAGCAGGCAAGGAGAGAACCGGGGGCATAAGGAAAGACTAGCCGTGAAAAGACTTAAGAACAACTCATCTTTCATCATAAAAGAAGCAGAATAAAGGTGGGAACATTGTCTTGTGGCCATTTGACATATATGTACAAGAGGCTAAGCCTCAGCTTAACAATGCTTTTTTTTACCAGGTCTTACCATCTGACCCTACAACTGTTTTCAAGACTAAACTTGATCGGCTTCTCATGTCTGCCAAACAAAACAATATCTTGAGTAAAAAGGAGCATGCTTTTCTAACTACACAACATCCTGTTGTTTCCACCCTTTATCTGCTTCCAAAAGTGAATACATCCATCTCCGAGCCACCAGGCAGACCCATTGTTGCCAGTATCGGCAGTCTTTTCGAGCGTCCTTGTATTTATTTGGACCATTTCTTACAGCCCTTTCTTATCTCCCTAGATTCATTCGTCCAAGATACTTCTCACTTGATTCGCTAACACCAGGATATATCAGTACCACAGGACACCATCCTTGTGACTATGGACGTGGAATTCTTATATTTGTGAATTGGGCATACACTTGGAAATCAAGCAGTATCTTATTTTCTGAATCAGCGAGTCACAGGTGATCGCCGACATCAGTCTTTCCTGTTGGATTTATTACATTCTGTGCTCTCCAACAGTTATTTCAGATTTGACCAGGTGTTCTACAAACAAGTCTCTGGCACTGCCATGGGGGCGTGCTGTGCATCCTCCTATGCCAACCACTTCATGGGTTGGTGGGAGGAGACACAGGTGCACCCCCTGGCGGCTTTTCGTACCAACATTTTTCATTGGTTCAGGTACATTTTCGATATTCTGGTTTTTTGGACTGACTCTAAGACCGATTGTCAGTCTTTTGTGGACCAATTAAACAATAACAGTTTGAATATTTCTTTAACAGCCTCCTTTTCGGATGAAGCAGTTGACTTCTTGGATTTGAAAATCGTGAAAATTGGTACTGGGATTCAGACTACACTATTTCGCAAATCTACTGCAACAAATAGTCTGCTTCACTACTCAAGCTCTCATCCCCAACATCTAAGGAACAACATACCTAAGGGACAGGGTAGCACTGATTCAGATTTCCAAGAGGAGGCTAAGGATCTGTCTTGCCGCTTTGGCGATAGGGGTTACCCACGAAGGGTCATTTCCAAAGCTTTTCAGAATTCCTTGAGCAGCGATATATCATCCCTCCTACAACCTAGGTCTTGGGCCACGTCCAATACCATCAATCTTATTACGCCATGTAACAACCAATGGCGGGAGATCCACAATGTGTTGGAAAGACACTGGGGGATCCTATTAAATGAGCCCAAATTAAAACCTTTCCTGTCCGAGAGACCTCGATTGGTTGCTAGGAGGGCAAAAAATCTAAAGGACCACCTCACTGTGAGTCACTTCAAGAGACCAACAGTTAAAATTGGTTCTGGCCATTGTCTACGGGGCTCCTATCCTTGTGGAAACTGTACTATATGCCCCTTTTTGATTGCCTCTGATAGTGTCACTCTTCCTGTGTTCCCAGGTTCGATCAAGTTAAAACACTACTCTAACTGCAAATCTAGAAATGTTATTTAAGTTTTGATTTGTCAATGTCCGAAGCTCTACGTAGGCCAGACTGGCCAAGAACTCAGACGCAGGATTCAACAGCACATTTCCAACATCAACAAGGCTAAGACGGATCGAGAGAAGGGTAAGCCCATCACTTCGGTGGCAAACCATTTTCTCAACTATCATGAAAGCAAATATCATGATTTACGTGTCTTAGTAGTTGATCAAGTGCTGGGCAATATTCGAGGTGGAAATCTCACTAAGGAACTCCTCCGTAGGGAATCACAATGGATCTTTAATCTAAAAAGTATGGCTCCAAATGGCCTAAATGAGGAACTCTTGTTCTCCGGTTTTTATGGCTAATTTGAGGAAGTTTTCCTTTTTTCTTTTATAGGTTTTTCCTTGTGCCTATTTGGAAAGTGAGCAATTGGTCATTGCATCCTCGGACCATCATTTCAATTTCTTCCTCCATTTATGGCTCAATGATGTCTTCTTGGCTCCTTCAAGGCTCAAAGACATCTCTTGGACTCTTTTTTCTAATTGACTACAGCACCATTTGTCTATTCATTGACTCTTTACAGGACTTTGTCATCTCTTGATTGGTGCACCATCATGCCGTTTTGGAAGCATCACTAGATGTACCATGGTGTTAACTTTGAAGTGTGCATGAGTGGCTTCTGTAATTTTGGATCATCAATATGACATCTGCTTCCATTCATGGCTTACCAATGTCCATTGGCTATCCTTTGGGGATGCCACCCATTTTAAAGGATTTTTCACATCCACATTTTTATGTGTATTTTCATCTTTTTGAGACAGCCCTAATTGAATATAGCACTATGCGCTCTTTTTGACTATTCACAGCACCATGTTATTTTTTTTTAATTTCTTGATTGTTGTACTTTTCAAAATAAATAATTGGTATCATGGAAACTCTTCTTCTATCTATGGAATTTTTTCTTCCATGATAGTCTCCACTTCTACATGACTTTACATGTTGTCTAATGCCTGGACAAATCATTAGTCCTCTGTTTGTCACATACAAATGTGCCTTTTTTGCAATATATTGGTTTTGAGTTAACAGCTTATTCAATAACTGTTATAGGGATTTATTTCTGTTATCCCTTACTGTACCTGTATCAAGTTCTACATATTTTTGTAGACACTTTTCCTATATTTCATTTGTTTGGTTTTTAACATCAGTGCAGCATTTCAGATACGTTCATCTTGTATGTCGCCTATGGATATGTGTTTTCACTCTAAAATACATGCATTGCTATGGTCTCTATACCCATGTGTATCGTTTACAAATCTATATTCTCACTTTTTAAGATAGAATTCATACTTCCTACTTAGACCCCATTTATACTCTGCATGTGTCAACAACCTACTTTCTATGGCACCATCTAGGTATATTATGGGCCTTCATTTTAAAATGACACTGTGTTTCATGTCCATGGAAACTTACTTTCATTTTGTAATATGCGTCGAACCATGTGCCATTCACAAATCTATGTTTTAAATGTAAACAGGACATCTTACATTTTCTATTTAATTTGTGTATACATATGCGACTTTATTTCAAATTAGGCTACAAACTGCTCTTTTGTTAGCAGCTTGTCTATTCGCAGCTACTTTCATGTGTTCCATTCCATGTTTACTGTGCTTGTCAAAAAGCCTGATTATATTTTGAGGCACCACTTATTTATTTACCTCCTCCTTTTCTAATATTGTGGATGAAATAATTATTTTTGAGTTTATCTGTATCATATTACATTTTTTGTAATATTTCCTTTTTTAGTCATGATTCTTTCAGTGCTTTCTTTGGATCTCATACACACTTTATGTGATCATACATGCGTCAGGTCCATATAGACGCTTTTTCTCAAACAAGCGCCTCCTTTACATGTGGCGTTGGGGGCACTCTATGGGTCTTATTAGTGATCTTAGCTGTGCTTTACCATGCTAATAGGTCAGTCACTGTTATATGTGTTTTTACTTTAGTTCAAATGCATGCGCTAATCCTTTGTGCCTTCATTGAGTAGGCGCCTTATATCTGATATTGCTATCGTACCACACTTGTTTTCAAGCATGCAATTAAGCCGGCAGTGATTGCATTACGTCTGGTGTATTCTGGTCGCGTGCGCTGTGCCTATTTGTTTATTTGCTTCCACTGCGCAGGCGCTTACTTCGCTCGGTTATGTTATCTACTATATTACGTCCGGTATATTCTGGACGCATGCGCTGTATTTGTCTGCTTCCCTTGTTTCCATTGCGCAGGTGCTCATTTCGCCTGGCAATGTCATTGCTTTTCAATAACTTTATTGTTCCGTGAACAACACTGACATGATGGCCGTGGCCATGCAGCGTTCTTCCACCTCGTGGGTCAGTATTGGCTCTTGGTTTATCTAATTAACTAATTATGCATCATATATGATTGTACTATATAGGTAGGTGGCACATGCATTCTCTTCATCCTCCCCTGAAGAAGCTACAGAGTGTGTGGCGATACGTGTAGGGCCTTGCTCCCCCCACTACTTTTTTTTCCCCACCAGCTACTTCCAGCACTTCCTCAGCATTATACACCTGCATGCCAAACACCTTTTGGTCCCTGTGCACCTACAAGATCAAAGGTTTTTTTGCCTCTCATTGTGGGTCAGGTATTTGACTTTTTTAGCTACTGTGTGTTCCATCTAGGGATTTATACAATTTTTGAGGCCTATTTCTTTGCCTCTCCTTTTTGGCTCATATGGTGCTGTGAATAGCGTTTTTTTGCAATTCTTATATACAGACCCTTTGGTCTATGCATGACTATATTGTCTTTACACATTGCTTGTGATATTTAGTGTGTTAAGGTGGTCTGTTTGATACTCAATTATATGTTATTGTTGTTATGTGGGGATCCTTTGTTGTGGGAGTATCATCATATCATTATCTCATGATTTGACATGATTGCATTTTTTGCATCTTTTAACTGTTTTTAACCTTTGCTGTTTTGTGTATGTGTCAGATATTTATGAATAAATAAAATTTATCTTTTCTTCATATAGTGTGGAGTTCCCATGGTTAGATATATTGCTTTTCTCTTTTGCTTTTTCTATGACGTTTTTGAATATATCTTTGTTGAACCCATTGGTGTTTATTATCAATTTGGCTGTGCCCTCCGTCCAACCATTTTTCAGGACTTGGAAGATGGCGCAATTTATTTTTAGCAAATTTTGAAATTTTTTTTCACCACTTAGATAAAAAAGAACCTAGATATGTTTGGTGTCTATGAACTCGCAATGACCTGGAGAATCATAATGGCAGGTCAGTTTTAGCATTTAGTGAACCTAGCAAAAAAGACAAACAAAAAACAAGTGTGAGATTGCACTTTTTTTTTGCAATTTCACAGCACTTGGAATTCTTTTCCCATTTTCGAGTACAGAACATGCTAAAACCAATGATGTCTTTCAAAATACAACTCGTCCCGCAAAAAAACAAGCCCTCACATGGCCATATTGATGGAAAAATAAAAAAGTTATGGCTCAGAAGAAGGGGAGCGAAAAATGAAACGCAAAACCAAAAAAAGTTGGGGGTCATTAAAGGGTTAAGGGAGCTCCATTTACTGTCATGATCCAGACCGGGAGGAATAGCTGTTGGCTTCACTAGCTATCAGCTGACAAATGCTGAAGGTGTATGGCCACATTTGTGGACAGTAGGAAGTTATTAGACTTCGAATTAGGATCTTGGAATAAGTCTTACAGAAAAAAGATTACATGGATAGAGGTGTGCAGTATTCTAGAAAAATCCCTAATCGATTGGCTTTGCTCTAAACTAACCACTAAAAATATTTTATAGAAAGACTGATATATAGGAGAGTTTTGTTAAGAGGAGAACCTCTAGGAGCTGCTAAAAAAGATTTGAGCATATATATGTATATAACATTCAGAATATAATCTTGGCTGAATTTTCCTTTTGGCTATATTAAATCTTATAAATAGAGTTAATTGAATAGAACACAATTATTTAAAGGTGTAAGTCGACGACAGTGGTCATTAATCAAAGTGACAACTGCGGCCTTTAGCCTCCATTTTGACTTGCATAGAACTGCACAGTTTTATGACCCTACAGTGGTGAGAATTAGACAAGAATGGGGTATTTTGCAATGACGGTGAGAGCGAGAAATGGCAAATAAAAGTATTACCACCCTTCACCCGGTCCTCCGCTCTTCAAACAGGTCTTCTCCTCTGTCTCTTGTCTGGATAATCCGGCGCAGACAAGGCCTCAAGCAGTCACATGACCGGCATCATGCCCCACGTGACCACAAGAGACCTAGTCACAAAACAGAAGTGAAAACCATTCTGAAGCGAGTGGACGACCGGACAGGGAGCAACACGTTAAGACGGGAAGGTGGAAGCCTTAGGAGAGGTAAATATAACAATATAACCCTTCCAACAATCGAAAGAATTGATTTTGACTAATTCCGAATTAATTTGCACATTTTTATTATTAAAAAGATGCTATAATTAGAAAATGACTTATTGTTTAAATCTGTTTTTTTTTTGTTTTTGGCAATGTTTGATTTTTTCTAATTAGAATTTTTATTGAAAATAAAAAATAGAAATCTTGCAATTTTCACATTGGCCACTGGGGCTATTTTAGACTTCAACTTCCTGTTTCAGGAAACAACACACGTACATTAACCCCAATGACGGGAGGTGGAGAATGGTCATCTATGACATCGCCTATTGTGATTAGTTGATCTTGTATTATCAGCTGTGTATAGAGGTCCTATCAGTCATTTTAATCTAACCTCTTATAATATGGAACCTTGCTGAAAACTCTTCCTGAAAAGACAGGAAGTGTGAATCTAAGAAATCACCAGTGGCCTGTATAAAAATGACAATATTACAAATTTTGTTTTCTAAATAATAATCATGATATGAAAAAAAATTACCTTGCTTTTTTTTTAAACAAATGATTTAAACAGTCATTTTCTGATGGTAGTGTGCATCTACTGTTCAATTTATAGTCACAGGCCCTACACAATGTGTAACATCTAATTCTGCAATAGTCTTACTCTATGAGGTCAGACAGCGTTGTGATAAGTCATTCCTTTTCAGATGTCACTATCTGAGGGAATGTGCACATTACACAGAATCCAAAGGATATTGTGTCTTGTCTCTGCACTATTGACGGTATTAGTAATATTCATGAAGCATGGATATTGAAACTGAATGTCACCCCAAGCGAGTTATTGCTCATTAAGCGAAGCTAAATACAGTATTTAATAATGCAACAGCTCAATTTTGTTATTTTTAGCGCTGTCAGAAATGTGTTTTATGGGAAGAAATATATTTAGCAAATGTGAAAGTCAACCTTTCAAGATCTGTGGCATAAACGGGAGTACAGGTGATGCTACGTGCACATGACCACTTAACCCCTTCATCACCATTTTCGAGAGCTGTGTTATGCATTTTATGAGAACAATGTATAAAAAAAAACGGATGTGGCATTGGAACATTCTCTTAGCACTACCTTGTTTAATGGTGATTCATTAAATCATTTTCAGGTGGTCATGATTCAAAGTAAGGGGTCATTTTGTGAAGGGTTAATACTAAAATCAGAGCTGAAGTTTCAGATGTCCATTTTTCCTGAAGGTTTCGTTTCTCCGTTTTTGTTGTTGTAAGATAAATTTTTGTAATTGGGATGGGCTGTCATGAAACCAGACTGTTCCCATCAGGTGCAAGATAAGGGAGGCGGGGGTGTAAAACTCTGAAGAATATGCCATTATACTACTTTCTATTTGAATATGGACATATATGTAGTTTCCGGTTTTCTTGCAATATTATTGGCTTATAAAGTGAAATGATGTTATTGGTAGTTGAGAACTTTGCATAATTAAGCAAAAGGTTATAAAAGATGTGACAAAAATAAAGGGACTTGGTGATCTGCCTGGATCCTCCCGTACAGAGACCCCCGTCTCCGTGTGGTCATTCCCAGTTGCTAGCAACGCCCTGTGAATTAATTTGGAAATCACTGGACCAACCGTGAAGGGTTAATTTAGCCCTCCCTAAATAGCTACCCCAACAATTTGAACTCACTATGTTCAATATCGATTAGCCGATACAACATGGAGAGTTCACCCACAAGCAAATGCTTTAGACTAGCGCTAGTTGCAGCCCCAACCGGCACAAACTCTTTATTCTGCTGTTACCCCAATACTGAGCCGCTGCTGCCATATGTGTCCCTTTTACTGCACCTACTGTATGGTATTGTGTGTCCTCTAGATGGCAAAACAACACTCTAGAATATATTAATGCCTTGTGCAAAAATGAGTCTGTCTCCCGTACAACTCTCCTCTACACAGTATATTGCTCTTCTATACACAGTATAATGCCTCCACACTGTATAGTACCTCCACACAGTATACTGATCCCTTAGTAGCCACAAAACTGTTCAATAGTCCAAACACTATATGATGGCCGGCACACTGTACAAAGGCCTCACATTAGCTTCCATATTGTATGATGGCCCCTTAGTGTATGATTGCCCCCCACTGTATAATATATGATGGCCCCCTAAGTAGCCTCCATATAGTATAATACACCCCATAGTCCTCCATATAGTATAATGCACTTGTCCTAGTCCTAGATATAGTATTATGCACTCCCCATAGTCCTCCATATAGTAAAATGCATGCCCCATAGTCTTCCATATAGTATAATGCATGCCCCATAATCCTTTATATAGTATAATGCATGCCTCAGAGTCTTCTATATAGCATAACACATGCCCAATAGTCCTCCATATAGTATAATGCACCCCATAGTACTCCATACAGTATAATACATACTCCATAATTCTCCACATAGTATAATGCACCACAAAATCCTCCATACAGTATCATGAACTCCCTATAGTCCTCCAAATAGTATATTGAACTTTCCATAGTCCTCCGTATAGTGTTGTGCACTCCCTATAGTCCTCCATATAATATACTTTATTCCCTATAGTCATCCACATAGTATAATGCACTCCCCATAGTCCTCCATATAGTATAATGCACACCCCATAGTCCTCAATATAGGATAATGCACTCCCTGTAATTCTCCATATAGTAAAATTAACTCCCCATGGTCATCCATATAGTATAATGCATGCCCCATAGTCCTTTATATAGTATAATGCATGCCCCATAGTCTTCTATATAGCATAACGCATGTCCCATAGTCCTCCATATAGTATAATGCACCCCACAGTATTCCATACAATATAATACATACTCCATAACTCTCCATATAGTATAATGCACCCCAAAATCCTCCATACAGTATCATGCACTCCCCATAGTCCTCCAAATAGTATAAAGAACTTTCCATAGTCCTCCGTGTAGTGTTGTGCACTCCCTATAGTCCTCCGTATAATATACATTACTCCCTATAATCATCCACATAGTATAATGCACGCCCAATAGTCCTCAATATAGGATAATGCACTCCCTATAGTTCTTCATATAGTAAAATGCACACCCCATGATCATCCATATAGTATAATGCATGCCCTATAGTCCTCCATATAGTATAATGCATGTCCCATAGTCCTCCATATAGTAAAATGCATATATCATAGCCTTCCTTATACTATAATGTAGGCCATAGTCCCTCATACAGTATCATGCACACTAGGGTGACCGGATCTCATATGGGGGGGGAAAAAATGTCAGAATCTTGTTCGTCTGGACCCCACAAAACGATTTCCCTTTCCAGATATTGAGAGAGACAAAATTTGAGCTCGATCAAACGACGTTAACCCGTGCCGCTCGTCGCTCAAAGTTTGAAAAAATCCAAATTGAGGTATTTTAAGATTTAGGTATTTTGCATAGTCTGTTAGACTATAAAGAATGTGACAACAACATTGCAGAAATAGCCCTGACCAAATTTTCGAACCATTTGTGGTATTTGAATGCAGAGTTGGTGGGATTATCGTTTTTTGATCCCACCATTACAGACAATGAAAAGTTGTTAATGGCTAATAAATTGCTCAGTAGCACAGATGAACCATCAGAGCACGCTAACCTACATGAGTTGATAATTTTACATAGTTATCTAATCTATTCTAGAGCTTTTGTTAAAGTAGTTTTTGAAACGTCAGAATATAATGCTCGGCATTTGCTTACAACTTGCAGGACATATTGCTTTTGTTCTTCATCTTTTGTCAGAAGGTCGTTAAAGTCGGTTACTTCCTACCTCTTTTAATTTTTCTTTCCTAACTATTGGATTTACAACCCTAGCGTGCTCTGATGGTTCATCTGTGCTACTGAGCAATTTATTAGCCATTAACAACTTTTCATTGTCTGTAATGGTGGGATCAAAAAACGATAATCCCACCAACTCTGCATTCAAATACCACAAATGGTTCGAAAATTTGGTCAGGGCTATTTCTGCAATGTTGTTGTCACATTCTTTATAGTCTAACAGACTATGCAAAATACCTAAATCTTAAAATACCTCAATTTGGATTTTTTCAAACTTTGAGCGACGAGCGGCACGGGTTAACGTCGTTTGATCGAGCTCAAATTTTGGCTATCTCAATATCTGGAAAGGGGAATCGTTTTGTGGGGTCCAGACGGACAAAATTCCGACATCGATTTTTTGCGGTCACCCTAATGCACACCCAATAGTCCTCCATATAGAATAATGCACTCCCCATAGTCCTTCATATAGTATAATTCACTCCCCAAAGTCCTCATTATAGTATAATTCCCTATGGCCCTCCATACAGTATATTGCACTTCCCATTTAAAAAAAAAAATACTCACCTCTCCTCCTCATCCGGTCTCTGCTGCGAGCACTCTGAAGCTTTGCGTTCACTTCTCTGCACAGGGGGCGCCATGCAGTGACAGCAATTCCCCCACTGTGCTAAGAGGTCAAATGCCAAGGAAGAATGATGGGATAGGGAGCGTCAGCTGATGCTCCCTCTTTCATTATTGCTTCCAGCTGTATCAGCATTCAGGATGCCGATACAGTTGAACTTGTGATTGATAGCTCCCCCCCAGTTCACAGGCCCCATAGCTGAGAACACTGATACAGTTAAAAGTAGCATAGGTCCAGGTGGGCCCCTCAGATCCCGGGGCCTGGTGCTTTGCTACCCTGCTTGACCAAATATCCTTAAAAAAGAATAGAATGGTTGTGTGATGATAAATGATAGCAAGGGTTATAATGTAGTGTTACATTTTTTTTTTTTTTTCAACCCATGTTGCAATTCATATCTACATAAAAATTGACTGCACTGTATTAACAGATTTCATACAAGATTACAAAAATGCACACAGTCCATATTACAATATATTGACATATCTCTCCATATGTGAATACAGCGGGATTATTGAAGTGCTGCAGGCGGCTTCCATGCACTGTCAAGTGATATCGTCTGGAGGCGTGAGATGAATCTAAAGGACTGGAAAATGAAACAGAGATGCTGTGAATCCCATCTCTTTCATTATGTGTACTCATCACCTATCAGGAGCTTGTCTCAGATTCAAACTCCCTGGGAACCTTACCAAAATAATACAAATTGTATTCATGCTACTGATACAATCTTCAAATAGAATGATGAGCAAGCATGTCTTTGTCAATTATAGGAGGTGTCTCAAAAAATAAAAGTTTAAATGTTTAATAGAGATGGGCGAACCCGAGCAGTAACGTTTGGGGTCCATACCGAACACCTAATGTTTGGGCACGGACTTCAAAAACGGACTTCACCAGGAAGTCCATGTTACTGTTCGAATTCATCCCACCGAACACGCGATGTTTATCTGTGAAAAAAAACATGCTTCTACTTTTTTATCTAAAAATAACCAACACAGTTATACTCACCTAACACCCATTCCATTGAAGCCATCATCTCCTGTAAAAAAAAACAACAAAAAAAAAATATCCTTCACCTGTCCAATGTTCTGTCCCACGCCATAATCCCTGTTTGCGATAAATAGTTTTCAACCTAGACCGTGCCAAGCCAAGGCTTTCTGACCACCGGTAATGATCTTACAGCAGATCAGAGGCAGTGTTTGCCGTGCTGTCATGCAGATGACAGCGTGGTAAACACTGGATGTTCAGGCCCCCCATTCATGTGAATGGGGTCCGGGTTTGGGTAGTGTTCTGGTACCTGAACCAAACTATTTTTTTAACTGTTTGGCCGAACCTGCCGAACTCGAACATTCAGGGGTTCGCCCATCACTAATGTTAAATGCTTCCTTTATAATCCTTAAAGAGATAGAACAAGCACAAAGCATGCAATGCATACAGGACAGTTCAAGTGGTGCTCAGTTGTCGTGTTTACTTATGCATAAGTCCGTGCAAATATTGAAAAAGTCTATGAATTGGTGGAAACATCAGTTGCTTGACACTTGACTTCAGCTAGCCATTATTCAAGTGCCTTAACATGTTTAGTTTTAGATCATGACATGGGGGTGACACCACATGACATGATGGCTCACCAACGATCAGATACTGATGATCAGTCGCAGGGATAAGTCATCAATACTATGGTACTCGACAACCCTTTTAATTTTACTTTATGGATCTCAGGGCATTCCATGGGTGGACATACCATCTCTGCAAACTATGCTTTAGACAGAAGGTCCTACCCAGACAATTTATTGGGGAAACACATTGCAATCGCTATTTGTTATTGTCCTTAATAATGTATGAGATTATTACTGGCTCCAATGACTCACAATTACTGGTGGACTGAGATTTCCCAGAGCGCTTTCTAAACAACAATTTCCACACTTGTCTAAAAAAAACTTACATTTTAGAATAAAAGGTCCCCAAGAAGTATAGATTTTCCCCTGGTGTATAGCCTTGTAGAACCAAACAGTTTTAGCGACGTAAGAGCTGAAAACAGCTGATCACTGCGGGTGCAAGAAGAGTATGAAAGATGCCAAATTTTCCAATTGATAATGACCAACAAAATAGAAGAAAAGATAATATCAGATTGTGGGGTTTAAAGTGCAAATGATCAGCCATTTTCAATTCTTGCAGAAGTCAAAACAGCATGGCTCTATACACTGTTTAGTAGCCAGTACCAAGAGCTGCAACTCAGATCCTATTTAATTGAGCTCCATGGGAACGTGCACACAACGTCTTCTTCAGGAGGATTCGATCTGGAACCCGACTGAAAAAGTACCGCAAAAAAACCCCATAGCGCACACCAATGTCAAAAAGCCACTTACTGTGCACGTACCCTGTCTTACGTTACTTCTTTTAACCACATCAGAGATTTTAAAACTTAAAGTGATTAAAAATAGTAACATGTTCATTCTTTGGACAGCTTCCTTTGGAAGTTGCCTACCCTAAATACTAAAAAGTATAAAGCAGAGTCAACAGCAGGAGAGCTGTCACAAAAACGTCTGAAGAGTCACTGACGATACCCTTCAGGAGAGTAATCACAATTGTCTTCTGAAGAGTTTTCGCCTTAGAAAACTCCATATACAGCACAGGGAACGTGCCATCAGAAGATTATTGTATTATTATAAAATTATATATATTTTGGTTTTAGTTTTTGGCAATGTCTTTTTAATATCCTGATCTTTATAAAAAAAATAGCCATCTTGCAAATTTTGACACTGACTAGAGGCTTTTTTTTTTTTTTTTTAAGACTAAAACTTCCTATTCGTTCAAGCAGGGAGTTTTCAGTAAGGTCCTCATCATCAGAGACAGGAATACAATGACAGGTAACATGAATAATAGCACAGGCTCCACGAATCACAGTAGGTGATGACTAGTGATGAGCGAGCACTAAATTGCTAGGGCACTCGTTTCTCGTAATGAGCTTTCTGTAATGCTCGAGTGCTTATCTTGAGTAACAAGTATGATGGACGTGTAGAGATACGAGAGGTCAGTGGGTACTCTGGTCCGCTAGCCGAAACCACATGGACCGGGTTTCATCCCACTGAACGACCGCTCTCCTTTGATGGTGAGCATAACACTATTCAGACAACACAGGATGAGGATCCAACAGTGTGGCAATACTTTTTTGAACCACAAAACAGGTAAATAACACATAAAACAGTTCCAGCAAAATACCCAAGATTGAACAAATTAGAGAGTCTCACCCTTCCGCTGACTTGCCGGATTAAGAGCAGCTGTTACTTCAGAGCTTTCAGGGCCGACTAACCGACCTGTGGCATGCACAGAGAGAGGATGTAATGATAAGCTTAGGAAGATGACAGTCCATTGGGGTATAAGGCCATTTGACTGGAGGGTCACAACCTGGCTTCTCCAAACATCTCCATGGAGACAGGTGACCGGCAGGTCTCATTCCTGCCCCCCCACATATGTATCCATGGAGCTCAGGTGACCTGTCTGTCCAAATCCTGACTACCCCAAAAATATCCACGGATTTGCGATGGTCAATGGAGCAGATCTGTATTCTTCCAGTCGGGGCCGTGATCCCCTAAGCTGGAATCCTGTAGAATAACAAATCTGTGTCTCTCATGATGGAGCCATGATGTACTGGCTGCTGTCCTGTGGAGAGTCTCTGGTTCTTTTGGATGTTTGGATGTCAGACTGTCTTGGCTGATTCTCTGTCTCATGTTACAGAGGCATATAATCTATTTTTATACTTAATAATTTTCTTTTATCCAGTATTCACAGGTAAAGGGGGAGAATGGTGATAAGACCAACTCACATTGTTTGATTATATAATCTACTAGCTGAAGAGCCCGGCGTTGCCTGGACATAGTAACCAACTGTGGTTAGTTATAACAAATTATAATGATTATATTGCACATAAAATCATTTCACATCATATATTCAACACTACAGATTTGCAACACAAATTAACTAAATGATTACCCAAGTGTTGATAGTATTTTATTTTCAACTCATTCAAGATTTTTGTTTTTTCCTTTCAGTGCAAAGATGAACAGATTTTTGGCAGTTCCAACTCTTGAACAGACCACGTAAAGCTGACCATTAGAAAGCATGGAGATTGCAAATCGATCCCTACTACTTTCAAGGACTGTCCCTGAGCATTGTTATTGGACATTGCAAATAGCAGTTGAACTGGAAACTGGAGGCGTTTAAAATCAAAAAACAAATCAGATGAAATGAGTGGAATTCTTGGAATGAAAATTTCCTCTCCTTTGGCACATCCTGTTTCAGAGCTGTTTATCTAACCCTATCCTGTGTGATAATGTCTGCTGAGCTGTGTATCTAATCCTATCGTGTGTTACTGACTGCTCAGCCATGTATCTAATCCTATCCTGTGTGATACTGATGGTTGAGCAGTGTATCTAATCCTATCCTGTGTGATACCGTCTGCTGAGCTGTGTATCTAACCCCCTCCTGTGTGATACTGACTGCTGAGCCGTGTATCTAATCCTATCCTGTGTGATACTGTCTGCTGAGCCGTGTATCTGATCCTATCCTGTGTGATACTGACTGCTGAGTTGTGTATCTAATCCTATCCTGTGTGATACTGACTGCTGAGCCATGTGTCTAATCCTCTCCAGTGTGATACTGACTGCTGAGCTGTGTATCTAATCCTATCCTGTGTGATACTGACTGCTGAGCCGTGTATCTAATCCTATCCTGTGTGATACTGACTGCTGAGCAGTGTATCTATTCCTATCCTGTGTGATACTGACTGCTGAGTCATGTACCTAATCATATCATGTGTGTTACTGACTGCTCAGCCGTGTATCTAATCCTATCCTGTGTGATACTGACTGCTGAGCCGTGTATCTAATCCTATCCTGTGTGATACAGACTGCTGAGCCGTGTATCTAATCCTATTCTGTGTGATACTGTCTGCTGAGTTGTGTATCTAATACTATTCTGTGTGATACTGACTGCTGAGCTGTGTATCTAATCCTATCCTGTGTGATACTGACTGCTGAGCCATGTGTCTAATCCTCTCCTGTGTGATACTGATTGTTGAGCTGTTTATCTAATCCTATCCTGTGTGATACAGACTGCTGAGCCGTGTATCTAATCCTATCCTGTGTGATACTGGGCTCCCCCTGCAGTCTGTGTCAGAGGGTGGTCTGTGTTGGCACGGTAATAAATTGTGTTATTTCCAGCTTTACAGAAGGACGATAACACCATAGAAATGATAAGAATAATAGGCCAAATTGTTTGGTGAATTGGAATGCGCGGGGTTAAAATTTCACCTCACAACATAGCCTATGATGCTCTCGGGGTCTAGACGTGTGACAGTGCAAAATTTTGTGGCTGTAGCTGCGACGGTGCAGATGCCAATCCCGGACATACACACATACATACATACAAACATATACACACACACACATTCAGCTTTATATATTAGACTAGCTGAAGAGCCTGGCGTTGCCTGGGCATAGTAACATATCACCATGCAAAATATCACCTCGTGGGGTATCCTTGATCATGAGGAAGGTGAGAGATTAGCCTAAAACTACATGGGGGAACTTGTTAATGATCTCAAGGCAGCTGGGACCACAGTCAACAAGAAAACCATTGGGAACATATTACGCCACAAAGGTTTAAAATCCTGCAGTGCCCGCAAGGTCAAGAAGCCACATGTACAGGCCAGTCTTAAGTTTGCCAATGAACACCTGGATGATTCTGTGAGTGATTGGGAGAAGGTGCTGTAGTCAGATGAGACAAAAATTGAGCTCTTTGGCATTAACTCAACTCGCCGTGTTTGGAGGAAGAGAAATGCTGTCTATGACCCAAAGAACACTGTCCCCACTGTCAGGCATGGAGGTGGGCATCATCGGTAGTCACTAAGGCTGCCAGACTCCCCGCCTGACCCGCGGTGAACTGACAGAGTGGGAAAATGTTCCCACGCTAATCAGTTCATCTCCGGTCAGGCGGGGAGGCTGCACAAGCAGCTTTTCCTTCATTCCTCCGTGGTTTACAGCCAGACCAGTCGCATTATCACCACTCCCGGTTGTAAACTATATAACCCCTTCAGATGGATTGTGGTATGGGACATGACTGTACCGCGGACAGGTATGGGATATTGTTGCCTTTTTATTTTGGATTTTTACAGAACGATGGCATTGAATGGGGGAGTGTAATAAAGATGGAAAAACTGTGTGTTTATTTATTTCATTAAAAGTCTTTTTTCTTAATGTGTGTGTTTTTTTAACCCCTTTCAGACTAGTGGATTAATAATGGAGAGGTGTCTTATTGACACCTCTCCATTATTAACCAGGCTTAATTTCACCTTAAAATAGCAAGGTGACATTAACACCTTATTACCTCATATGCCAGCCCCTACAGGGCAATGGGAAGAGAGCGGGTAAGTGCCGGAATTGGCGCATCTTACAGATGCATCTTTTCTGGGGTGGCTGGGGGCAGATTTTTTTAGCCAGAGGGGGCCCAAAAACAATGGTCCCTCTGTAGGCTATTAATATCTGCCCTCAGTCACTAGCTTGCCCTCTCTGGCAGAGAAAATTGCGTGTGAGCCCACGCAAGTTTTTTCCGTCAATTAATCCATTAATTTAACATCTACAGCTCAAAATTTAACACACACACTAATAACATTATTAGTGAGGGACATATATAAATCTAACGGATATGCAATGGTTTACTGTATGTAAACCACATCTCATATCCTGTCGGGTTCTGTAATGATTTTACAGAAGCCGACAATTGAATTATCGGCTATTCTGCTGTCTAGCTCTGTATGAAATATATACCGTATATACTCGTGTATAAGTCGAGATTTTCAGCCCATTTTTTTGGGCTGAAAGTCCCCCTCTCGACTTATACATGAGTCATATACCGGGGGGATCGGCGGGGGAGGGGGAGCTGAGGTGTCAGATCATACTCACCCTTCTCTGCAGCTCCACTGCTTGTTCCATGTTGTCGGCGCTGCTCTCTTCCTGCTTCAGCTGTCAAATGGAACCCGCTCATTAAATATGCGCATATTTAATGAGCAGGTACCACGTGACCGCTGAACCAGGAAGAGAGCAGCGCCGACAACATGGAACAAGCAGAGGAGCTGCAGAGACAAGCGCCAGAACCCGGTGAGTATGAAGGGGGGGTTGGGAGGCATATTCACCTGTCCCTGCGCTCTGCTGTCTTGCGTCCTCTGCAGTGACATTCAGGTCAGAGAGCACTATCGCTCCTCTGCCTGCACAGTCACTGCAGAGCGCAACGCCGATGAGCAGGGGGCAGCGACTGAGGGGAGTATACAGTTTTTTTGATTTTTCTGTAAGAGAGGCAGTGGCAGCAGCAACGTGGTGGGGCCACACACTGTGCATCATAACTGGGGCCACTCACTGTGCATCATAACTGGGGCCACTCACTGAGCATCATAACTGGGGCCACTCACTGTGCATCATAACTGGGGCCACATACTGTGCATCATAACTGGGGCCACTCACTGTGCAGATAACTGGGGCCACTCACTGTGCATCATAACTGGGGCCACATACTGTGCAGATAACTGGGGCCACTCACTGTGCAGATAACTGGGGCCACTCACTGTGCAGATAACTGGGGCCACTCACTGTGCAGATAACTGGGGCCACTCACTGTGCATCATAACTGGGGCCACTCACTGTGCATCATAACTGGGGCCACATACTATGCAGATAACTGAGGCCACTCACTGTGCACCCTCGGCTTATACATGAGTCAATAAGTTTTCCCAGTTTTTTGTGGCAAAATTAGGGGGGTGTCGACTTACACTCGGGTCGACTTATACTCGAGTATATACGATATATATATATATATATATACAGTATATGCGTCTCGCTGACATGACATATATATATATATAAAGACTGTATAAATCAAGGCAGAAAAGTCCAGCAAGTGGAAACTTCAGGTGGTATAGTAAAATGCAAGAATTTTTATTGAAGAAAATTTAAAAAATCCAGAGTTCAGTAACAAGATGCAGACATAATGCTGAACAGACTACGCGTTTTGGCAGTAACAACTGCCGCCTTCTTCACGGTCTCAAACTGCTTCTGGAATACTCCAACATTCTTAAGTAGAAAAAACATTTCTTAACCTCATAATCAAGAAGTAGTAACAGGTGTAGATAACATCCTTCAATGTTAACTCTATAGCTTCCGGAAACAAGTAGAGAAAAAAAAGCATCAGTGTGAACAGTACCTGCGCTAACAAAGTTATCTGACCAGGATAACAAAATAATTAAAAACACACATTATTACATTAATACAACGGTGTTATATAATGAAAACATTATGACTGAGATATAATAGCACTACTTGGAAAAACATGATATCAGAAATTATTTTTAATGTATTGCTAGATCCATTCGATTATTGAATCCATGCGGTAACCTTGTATCTAAAAGAAACATCCATTTGCTTTCTCTTGCAAGAATTTTTTTGTGATAATTCCCCCCCCCTTTCTGGTTTTTTAACCTGTTCAATGCCTATAAAAAAAAACCCTTGACATCACCCCCATGTATTTGTGAAAAATGTCGGGAAACCACAGAGGCTCCTGCTGGTGGCAAATTAACTGCATCAGAAAGATGTTTTCTGATCCTTTTTTTAAAGTATTCATAGTGCAACCTACATACTGTTTGTTGCAGATTTCACAATTAATTAAATAAATAACACTTGCGGTATTACAATTAATATATGAAAGAATATCAAAAGTCTTATTATTGTGCATAGACATAAATGTTTTAGATTTTTTGGCATGATTGCAACATTTGCACACATTAGCTCTACACCCAAAGAAACCTTTGGTTTTTAACCAGTTGGTGTCCTGTGAGTTAAGAGACAAGGGATCCCTGAAAAGGCTGGATGATAAAAGTGAACTTAAGCCCCCGTGAGGCTGAGTTCACACATGGCGTTTTATTCGCATTTCCGCGGCGGTTTTAACCACGTGATTTTGCCGCGAAAACGCGAAAAATAAGCATCCCATGCATTCCTATGGGATTCCGCAATGCTGTGCTAATGCTGTGGTTTTTACCACGGCGGAATCGCTTCGCGGTAAAAACTGCAGCATGCTCATTAATTTTGCGGAATCGCGGCGATCCCGCACCCATAGGAATGCATTGTTCCGCTTACTTCCCGCATGTGGCTGTGCACACCATGCGGAAAGTAAGCAGAACATTTGCGGATGGTACCCACGGTCCGGAGGAGAGGAGACTGTCCTCCGGGCTTTGGGTACCATATCCCTGTAAAAAATAGAATTTAAAATAAAAAATATTGTTATTCTCACCTTCCGGCGTCCCGCGCAGCATTCCCGCCTCTCTCCACGCTCTCATTCCCAGTAATCCTTTGCGAAAATGCCCGCGATGGCATCCGTTCTCACAGGAATCACCGCGAGACATCGCGATCCTGCGAGAACTGACGTCATCGCGGGCATTTTCGCAAAGGATTACTGGGAACGGCTGCGCGGGATGTCGGAAGGTAAGAATAAAACCATTTTTTATTTTTTTTTGCATTTTATCTTTTACTACTGAGGCCGCATAGGCGGCCCCAGTAGTAAAAAGTTGGTCACACTCGTCAAACACTATGGTTGACGAGTGTGACCAACCTGTGAATCAGTTCTCCAAGCGATGCTACAGATCGCTGGAAAAAAGCTAGCATTTTGCAAGCTAAATACGCTTGCAAAATGCTAGTATTTCTGCGGGAAAATCGCGGGAATTTAAAATGCGATTTTCCCGCAGAATGGAATTCCGGAATTCTCGTGGTAATTTCCGCGAGAGTTCTGGTACGTGTGCACTTAGCCTTACACATAGCGATATCGCTAGCAATATCGCTGTAACGTCACCGATTTTGTGACGTAGCAGCGATATTGCTAGCGATATCGCTATGTCTGATACTTACCTCCGACCGGCTCCCCCGCTGCTCATCGCTGGTCGCGCGAGAAGGTCCTGGACCATTTCTCGTCGGGCGCTTCCTGCTGGGCTTCCTCTGGCACCGACGAGCGACGCGTGGACGCGGGCGGGAGGACATCAGGATCGCCGCGTCTGACAGGTAAGTAGCGACCCCCGACCCCTGCTATGTCGCTGGTGAGATCTGCCTGTGTGGCAGCTCACTAGCGACCACTTAGCGATGCACCAGCGATCCATATCGTTGTCGGGATCGCTGGTGCATTGCTAAGTGTAACGGTACCCTTAGAGTGGGGGCACGTTTAGCAACAAACAAAATAGATTCACTATCTACCAATGTTTTTAAGATTTTATCTTAACACAGAATGGGCAGATATTTCTTAATAATAGCAACAATATTATGATACTGGGGACTAAAAGATGTAGTAAAAGTAACTTTATTTGAACCATTACCAATATTATTGCATTTTGTCTTTTTATTTTTAGAGTACAGCAAATGGGCTCTATCCATATTATCTACTAGTTTTTTTTTGCTCTTTCCAAATAATAACTAGGATAACCTCGTTCACTTAATCTGGTGCAGGCTAAGCCCGCTTCTTTTTTATAGATGGATTCTTGTGTGTTATTTCCTTTTAACCGGATCAGTTCACCAAGAGGAATGTTTTTAATAGCATGCTTGGGATGATTGGAATTAGCCGTTAGAATACTGTTACAATACGTATTTTTTCTGTATGGTGAAATATTAATCTGATGTGTGATCAAATCACCTGTTAGAGTCAAGTCCAGAAAATTGGCCGAAAAATTATGTACTGAGCTGGTAAATTTAAGGTTATAATCATTGGTATCTAGATAGTTGAAAAAATCACTAATAAAAGTATCTCCTAGAACATTTTTATCCTAAATAAACACCAAATCATCAATATATCTTCCTAGCCAAACAATACCATCTTTATAAGGGTTATCACAAAAAATGAAATTTTCCTCCCATGTAGCCATGACTATATTAGCAAGGGACGGGGAAAAACGTGCTCCCATGCTAACGCCCTGTGTTTGTAAGAAAAATCTATTATTAAATGAAAAATAGTTGTGTTCAAGGAGAAACTCTATTGCAGAAATAATAAAATTTTGGATGTTTATGTCATATGAGCTGTATCGATGTAAATAGTACCTAATGCATCTCAAAGCTATATGATGTGGGATAGAGGGATAAAGTCATCACATAACAACCAAACATAATTCTTCTGCCACTGTATTCTCTCCAAGACTCCAAGAACATCCCTGGAATCCCCAAGAAAACTAGGTGTCAATGGGACTAGAGGTTTCAAAAAATGATCCACCCATTCTCCAAGCCTTTCACTAAAGGAACCTATACCAGAGACTATAGGTCTCATTGGTGGAGGAAAAATTTCCTTATGAACCTTAGGAAGTGAGTGATAAACTGGAATAATGGGATTCTCTACATACAGATAATTATCATAATTTTGTTTGTAATGGCACTTGTTCCTAGCCCTTCATGTAACAAGACATTCATTTTTTTATTAAAGTCAAATGTAGGATCCTGTCTCAATTCAATGTAAGTACTCAAGTCCTCCAGATCCTGCAGGTTAAGTTTCTTGTAAAGACCAGCATTCATAGTCACAACAGAGCCTCCTTTATCTGCTTGCAGAACAAGGAGGTCACAGTTGTCTTGAAGCTCAGCAATGGATTTCTGTTCAGAAAGGCCAAGATTAAAACCGTGACTGCTGTTTTCCAGATTTTTACTAAGATTTATTAAATCATTCTCTATAGCCTCCTGAAAAAAATCCAGTGCAGCTGGTCTCGATTTCACAGGGTAATAATCAGAAAAACACATGTCAAAAGTGTCATTAAGATTAACATAGTCAGACGCACTAGTTTCACTCTCCAATTGTCTAAGGTTATTCAAAGACATTTGTTCTTTAAAAGAAGTCATGAAAACCCTATTGTGTGAACTGCGCAAACCGCTTGCAGCAGGAAAATCATCATGTTCATGAACTATTGCAGTATCAAAATGCACTTTTAGAGTTAAATTACATGCAAAACGATTTACATCAAGAATAGTATCATAAAGATTAAATTTATTAGTAGGAGAAAACCCCAGACCTTTGGAGAGGAGAGCAATTTGAGACTCAGACAGAATATAACTGGATAAGTTAAACACCGGAATATTTAATGTTTTTTGTAATTTCTGATTCTCATATGAAAACCTCTTGGATTTATGTTTTCTTCCTCCTCTTCTGCGTTTACTTGCCCGTTTTTTGACACTGTTTTTTCTTTATGCATGTTTTTATTGGAGGAGCCTTTTTTATTACTTTTCCAAGAGGACAACGTGTTGGTAGAGGTGGTAGACGTATCTGTGGAGTCACCCGATGTTTCTCCAAAGGTGGTATCCAAAATGTCTGGATTATTTCTAAAAGAAACTTTAGATTTTTTAAACCATGGTTTCCGTTTTCTTAAAATAGAAGGATTACTAGTCCAATTATACACGTTATCATTTTTATAATCATCCAGATCCTGTTGGAATTTCCTTTTTTTAATAGCAATAATATCATTTTCTTTCTTTTTCAAGTTCTTCTGAACACGTTCTTGAAACTTAGAAAAGTCTTCTGAAGATTGCGATTCCTTGATTGCATTTTTTAATTTTTCTATGTCCTCATTCAGTTTGGACAACTCTATATTTTCTTCCTCCACAATAAGCTTAATCAGACTCAGGGAACAATCACTTAACACTAGAGCTACCGCATGTTTCATAATACCTATAACTACCATTAGGGGTCAATTTGACCCCCATTCAAAAGTACTGACTCTGGAGTAAAAATAACATTTTTGTTGCCAACAAATTAAAGAACATTTATTTTAACTTAGTAGGAACAGTGTTAAGATCAAGTACAGCACGTATTTTCCTTTTACATGGTCATAGCATGCGGTGTCCAACAGTTAACACAAACAGTACTTTCTTCAACTTTCCCAGTGCATTTTCCACAAAATGGTTTGTTACAGCTTGCTCAAGTTTTAGTGGTTTTGATTTCGTTGCATCTTCCAACTCCACATTTTCGACGCTTGCGGATTTCTTGTCCTTTTGTTTGTGGTTCAGACATTGTGGATGATGGGCCACTTCTTCTGACTGATTTTCAGATAAATTCTGAAGACATTTCAAAATTTCATCACTTGTCAGACCCCTCTGCTTACTCATGCTTCAAATATACGTCGCAAAAAGGGACTTGTAAGATCACAGAAGTAATAAAACGAT